>NW_013670343.1:33141-36729 GCF_000517525.1 Limulus polyphemus
ACTATTAATTTTTTTGTATGTAAATAAACATACACATTTAAAATACATGTACCGATATTAACACAATATCACTGACCCAACACAATGCTAAATTTTTCAACAAAAAAATAATTGCCCCGCGATCAAAAAAGGTTGCCGACTACTGGATTAGAGGAAACAGGTGCTAAGTATCAGTAGCAGAAAATAAAAGTACATTTATTTTTATATCATACTTTTATCAATATATTCTTTTTACCTCTTTTTACATAACTCACTTCTCATACACAACCTAATATTTTGTGGTCAAGAAACTGTGGCAACAGATCCAACATAGTAAACACCAATTCTGAATTAAAAAGATACACATCTGAAGTAATGTTCAAACTTTTGAATCCAGACAACTCACCAGCTGCAATGTTGCTAAGAAATACCGACACACTTCCCAGTGTTCCTTTCCTTGACAGAAGTCTGAGAAAAGTATTGTATCTTTCTTTTCATTGGCTAGAAAGCTCTCCAGTACACCATTTCCATAAACATGAATGTCATAAGGCTCTCTCTGACACTACCATGTATTAAATAGCTTTTCAAAACATTGTTTAAACAAACTATAATGAAGTGTTTTGACAACAAATCATAAATGCAAGAAAAATAAAAATTAAACTAACAGAAAACTATTATGAAAGCAGAAAAATACATTTTCAGTGTAAATATTTCATTACTTTATAATGACAATCCAAGAATTAAGGCATTTTTGCATATTAATTGGCTAGAAAATATTTTATCACAAGAGAATTGCAGAATAATGTAATTGTAATTTGTTTTCCAAACCTTAAATGTTTGCTAAATAAATAAAATTTACAATGCTACATTTAAAAACTCAATGCCGGTTTCACTTAATTAATTAAAAAAAAAATACAAATGTACTTTCTAAGTATGATTGTAATGGCCTAATAAAACTAAGTAGTAATTGGAAACTAAGGTGTAAACCTTAATTCTTATCAAGACAAAAAAAATCACTTTAATTGTACGAAATATAAAAACTGTTTACCTGCCCCTAAATATCATAGTGATGCATATAGAATGATACGTTTTATTGAACAGCTTTTCTAAGTACATATACATACATGTTACATACCCAGTAAAATATATACAAGCACTTTTATAGTGGTCAAAAACATTTTAAAAGTATTCACTGCAGCTGAATCTTTGAGTCTTTATTATTGTTAGAAAACTAATAAGAAAGTATAAAAAGTTAAAAGTTTGATTAACTTTTGGATTTGCTAAATATGTGAACTAAGAGACTATACATCACCTAAGTCAGAGAACTGTTGAATGCTAATGTGATAAAAAGGAGGCACATGGATATAACACAAAGCCAAATATATTTCAAGAGAAGTGTCAGCTACAGGAGATGTAAGAAACAAATCCAGATAAATGTTTTTGATAATGATCTGATTTGCACAACTTTTTCTTAATTATTGTATTCTGCAAATGCAAAACATGAAAAGATATATGCTATAGATCCATAAAAGATACTATGTTTGGTTTATTTTGTATCTCATAAATACATGAGCTAACTAACCTCTAGTTCAAGCTTGGGCTTTATCTTTTCTTCCCATTCATTGACATGTTTAGCTAAATCTGTGAGTTGTCTAAACTCAACTGCTCCAGATAAGTATCTGTCCACATGCTTCTGAACCAGCTCTTCATAACTTGACACTATAGGTAGGTCCTCAATTTGACTAACATCTGAATTACAAAGTTGAATCAGATAAATAAATACTGAATATACATATGAAAATCAGTAGTAATTTATCAAATATGTATACACATATTACTATGGTTTTCAAAAACCATACTTCCTAACTTAAATGAATCTTTCATTAAGCTGGATTTCATTAAATGATAATTTTTCTTAGAGTAACATTCCCCTAACTTTCTTATTTTTTTGCTGCAAGTTCCAAAGCAACATCACTAGTAACCAGATGTAGCTAATGACCTCTCTTTAAATATGTGTACATAAAATAACAACCATCTAATCGTTCACCTAAAACATGCTGTTAAAACAATATGGGGGCATTTCATTCAAAGTGCATCCAACTTTTATTTAATTTAGAAAATACAATTTTCAGTGGAATATATATCATTTAGGTCAGACATTATAACAACAACAATTTAAGCATTATTTTGAATATTCATGTACAAAATTAACTAGACAACCATTACATAATTCTAAATATTATTTCTATACTATTTTCTGCCACAAAAATTATTAGAATACATCATGACTATATATGTTAATTAATTTTTTTAAGTAGACATACCATTTTGTACTCAAGAGTGACCTTATGTAATGCAGTAGTGAGAGTCAAGGTTTTTGTTTGTTATGGATTTTGTGCAAAGCTACACGAGGGCTATCTGTGCTAGCCATCCCTAATTTAGCAGTGTAAGACTAGAGGGATGGCAGCTAGTCATCATCACTCACCGTCAACTCTTGGGCTACTCTTTTACCAATGAATAGTGGGATTGACTGTCACATTATATGCCCCCACGGCTGAAAGGGCGAGCATGTTTGGTTTGACGGGATTCGAACCCGCGACCCACAGATTGCGAGTCAAACGCCCTAACCACATGGCCATGCCAGGCTGTCAAGGTTTTTATAAAATATTATTAAGGATTTTGGAGACTTAATAATTTAGCTGATAAAAATAAAAACAGACTTACCAAGAGGATGCACTTCATTTATTTCTCTTTCTATTGTGCAATAATTATCACCATCATCATCTAGGGGGAGTGGCAGATCTTCAAATTCTGCTAATGGCACAGGATCATCATCATCCCCCTCTGGATCTCTGTTATCTTCACCTGAAAATGTAAAATATAATAAAAAATTTCATTGACCTTGTGAAAAAATAAAAGATGGTAATGCAACAAAATAAGAACACTGAAATATATGAAAAAATCCTGGAAAAAAAAAATGTTACTCATACTGTCTTATTATTTTGTTACTTAGATTTTCCCAGTGGGGCAGCATATATTGCTTTCATACATGCAGCCCTATGATGCAGTTACTTGATAATTCTTTAGCTATTTAGTTAAGGTTGTGTAACTCTAACTCGATAAATGCTTAGGCATAGTTAGTAATGTTATGGTCAGAGTTTCATAAAAACCAAAAATATAGTAGTAACACAATAAATTGCGATATGACAGAATAACTTAGTATTCATACACTAAATTGTATAAAAGTTTTGGTGTGGCATATTTCTGTTTTTGGTCTGGTTCAATAAAATAAAAATTCAGGTTTGGGTTCAGCAAATTCTATTTTCAATGTACTAACCCCATATTGTACTGTAAAAATTTTAATTATGTCAACTTCTTGTAAACATGTTCTCAAAAAGTTTTAGTTCAGTTGGCATAGTACACAAAGTTGAAAGTTGAATGGCAAAAATTCAGGGCAAATTTTATTAAACTTTTATATATTCAAATGAATGTACTCAAATTATTATGTTTATTTTTAAAGTTATATTTTCATTTTAGTCAGAACCATCGATACATTTTACACATACAAACTGTATTCTGGAATTATTTTTTTTAATAATGGTGCAAAAA
>NW_013670343.1:37143-60390 GCF_000517525.1 Limulus polyphemus
TTTCTTGATACAACATCTTGTAATACACAGAATTTCCACAGTCACTTTAAACTTAACAACATTTATAACACACACTATAAGTCACAGTGATTCATACACTATACTTACGATGCCTACTATTCGCTTGACTCAATTATCTATCTCTTCAATCTATCTATATCTCTTCAATTGTGCTGGTTTTTCTCACCAGGCTTATATACTAAAAAAGAGGATGCTTCGAACAAACTAGAGTTGCCAGGAAAATTCATGATCCCTCGAGAAACTCCAGTGCGCATGCCGTAACACTGCCCCTTCCTTAGTATTGTTCATCCTGAACAATAGCCACTTACATTTAACCAATAGATAATTAACAATAACTTAATTAAATGTACAGAATTTACAAACACAAAATTAAAACATAACAAAGTCTCATAATTTTACAGGACATATCTTCTTCCATACTGGTCTCTGTCTCATTGGCTTCAGCTTCACGTAAGGTTCATCTGCTCCATCAGGAATTGTCCTATCATCAGTAATAGTCACATCAGTGGTAGTAACTTCATGAAGGGATTCACTGTTTCCCTTCTCAAAACCAAGTAGAGTTTCTTCTTCGACAGTGGCCTTTCCAGGTGACAAGTCTTCAGTGACATCTTTTGTTTTGTTGTTCACTTTATCCCAACTGAAATGTCCTGGACCGTGATAATGCCAAAGCCTGTTGGCATGCACCACCTTTGGCTTACCTCGCCGACCACATTTTATTCAGAAAGTCACGTTTGAGAGATGATCCACAATGTCATATGGGCCTTCCCATGGAGAAGACAACTTAGGAGACTTCCCTTTGGTCTCCATGGAATTATACAACCACACCTTGTCTCCTGGTACAAAGCTGACTTCAGTAGATCTCTTATCATAACATAACTTTATGGAATCAGCTGACGTTTTCAAGTTTGAACGCACTTGATGATGAATATCATCCATCCTTTCAGATAACACTTTCATGAACTCTGGCACATTTTCAGGCAACTCTTCGTAAGGTGGGTGTCCTGTTATCAGATCCACTGGCAACCGAAGTTCCCGACCAAACATCAACTTTGCTGGAATGTCTCCAGTGGTTTCATGCTCTGCTGTCCTATAGGCCATCAACAGTGGAGGGAGTAAGACTCCCAGTCATCTTGGTGGCTATTACAAAACTTTGCCAATTCCTGTCCCAGTGTCCAGTTGTACTTTTCTACCATCCCATCAGACTGTGGGTGAAGTGGCGTTGTCCTGGTCTTTCGGATGCCAAACAACTTGTAGCATTCTTGGAACACAGCTGATTCAAAGTTACGGCGTTGATCTGAATGCAGTTCATATGGCATACTGTTGTAAGCTGTCTTTTATAATTTAGACATTTGTATTGTTTTTCTCTACACAAAGTATTGATGCCACATGATGAACATGCGACTTAATTTCTGGAGTCTTCTTGAAAGTTTAGAAAACAATTTGAATAACATAAAACCCATGTTAAATAAGACTAGAGGAAGATGTTTTTTGATTATTTAATCAGTCAGTCAGTTAGTTCAGCACTGGAGATTTTGAGTGTGTGTTTTTAATGAAGTAACAGATATATACGAAGTACCATATTTATGAAAGAAGTTACAGAGTGACTGTTTAGCATTATGTGGCCTACATGTTAGTTACACAGAAAATTTATAAGTTGTATTTGTAGAACTTTAAATTAAAAAAATAAAACACTTTCATTATCATTAAGTAGGCAAACAATGAATTATTTTTTTAATAAGTAATACAAAAGAACCAGTCTAAGAATGAAACTTTTACAACATTACAAACAAACTTGTAAATAAAAACACACAATATTGTTTTATCTGCTCTGTTAAAGCAATTCCTTAATAGCAAGTGTTTTAGTTATTTTATGATTTACTGGTTGCTCAGCAATATTAATAGTGAAATGAATGCCATAAGAAAGTATAACATATATTAGCTAACCAAATCAGGTAATGGAGAAGTTCAGATCATGATAACACATGCTTTATTGAGAGAGAATTCGAATACTGAAACATCAGAGGAAAAATCCATGTTGCATATTATCATTGGAAAACAGACGTTACTGAATCAACAAGTCAGCAGGACATTTCTAAAGGTTAAGACAGGGTTGTTAAGGTTTGGATGAGATATTGATACCATGATGGGGCAGAGTTGAGGGGTGAAGGAATAAGAAAACTCAAGCAGATGCTATGCTAGAAAGATAGGTGCAGGCTGGAGGTCAAGCAGCCTAGCTTCTAAGCTCTCCTGGGAATTATAGATACTATACTAAGAAGGGTGCACCACATCTGAGAAATTAAAGAACAATAAGAATTAGTAAAATAGTTGAGCCAAGGTTAGAATCACACACTATAGATAAGGTGTTGGTTCTACTTGGAAAATTACCAACATCCTGACTGCCAGCTATAAAAACTGATGTTATGAATAGCAGTAGTGTGTTGGAAGTTTCAGGTCTCAAATGTTCAGTCCAGTTTGAGTCCACCATCTGATCCAGTATGTTTGCACTAAGCACCACAGAGAAATTCCACCACACCAGCTTCAGGTAAGCTAAATTGATGTTTTGCTTAGTCTAATGATGTAAATTCTCAAGTAGGTCTATAAAATCGTGAAGAATTGAAATAATTGAACAGTTGTTAAATGTCATAGAAATTCAAATGTGTATACTGGAGGAGTTATAAAAACACTATCCAATTATTGTAAATAAATTACATGGACTATATGTATATATATATATATATATATATATATATATATATATACTACTACTATATATATATATATATATATATATATATATATAGTATATGTAGTATATAATAATATATGTTTTACATCCTTTCAATGTACTGGTTGTATTCTTTGTTCTTTACATAAACCTCCTCAAGTTGGTGGTTTGTAAGCCTTACACATGACTGCATAAAAACATACTTGAGTAAGGAAGCACATTATGTTAATATAATAAATATTAGGCAAAACAACAATTTATAAGCATAAGGAAGAGTTTTATTGATGGTGGATTATACTACATTTCAACAGAACATTGGTTTGTTGAAACATGTAGTACGACATGAAAATACCACTACCATATCCATCATCTTAATAAATATCTTAATTCAGTTTTCAATTAGTTGAATAAAAAAAAATATCAATTTTGATTTAGTAAAACAATAATTTGAAGTATTTGTTTTGATTCAATGAAATGAAAATCCTAGATATTAAGGTACAGTTTGGTAAATTCCAAATTAATGTAACATTAACAGATAGCTACATTATTTAACTGGTTAGCAGCCTGTATGATCACCTAAGTCAAATGATTAATTTGCTACTTCTCTTTTACTAGATACCAATTACAATCTAGTTCTTATTCCATGCTTTGGTTTCTAACCTGTTGCTATCTTCATGGAAGTCCTCAGACAAACTGTTTCTGTGGTGGTAGTGGTTGGGATTTGATCCTGGGTCTTCTTGATATAGAGGCTGAAGTGGTATCTACTCATTTAGGTCTTCCCCATTAGGGTTGAATGAACTAGTTTATTGCATGCTTTCAGGAAGAGTATACAGGTTTTGCAACTTCTGCGTTAGGTTGGCTGAGTGAATTATCTGTTATGAATTATCTGTTTCTTTTATCTTTCTTTTTTTTCATGTGTGGTTCATATTTCATTATTTTAGCATTATTATATTTTACTGTATGGCCTTCTATGGCATGGTGGAATATTGCAGATAGGTAGTATTATAATAACTTGTATGTGTATTATTCTCCTGAATTTTTTGGTCCTTTTGTTCCTCCAACCTCTCGGAGTTCACACTCACAAAATATGATGCATCTACTCTCCATTAAATCATTGAAGGGTACTGACCACAGAAATCAGCAAAACCTGGATGCCCCTCTTGAAAACATTTAGATAAATAAGTTTATTCAAGTCCTACTAGAAAAGATCTAATGTTAACATTGGTCATTTTAAATCACTATGTAGTACCGTAACATGTAGCTTACACAGTTTGGTAACTATCAGTATACCTATAAAAAAACATGAGCTTACAAGAAGAGTTATCATCTGCCCTTTCTTCTTCTTCTGCTTCATCCACATTTTCTTTTTCTTGCTCTTCTATAAACTAGAAGGTAAACCAAAGATTAGAGAGAAGAAAAAAAAAAGACTTAAGCAAACCAAACATATCAAAATAGCTAAGCAATTCTCAATATGTCAGAAAATTCAAGTTTCAGCCACATTTGGTAATCCTAATTTTTGGTCTTTACGAGATTTTGAGAAGAATACATTTTTCCATAAGATAAAACATGTTTACCCATAAATTTGTTTTTAAACAAATATATATGTTGATTAAACTATTGAAATATTTGACATTTAAGACAGAACTTAAACAAAAAGGCATGTTCTTACATGACACACAACTTTCTAAAAATGTTGGGCAACTCAATCTACTAAACTTTTTCACACAAACAAACACTGGTTACAGAAATAAATCCTGTCATCTTTAAATGGAGGTAACTTTCAATTCGAATTTTTATCAACATATAGTCTTTTCTAAACTTTCACTTTCTAGATATGTCTGCAGTTTATTTTCTGTGGATTCAATCATGACTGATTTGTATCTAATTTTTTAAGATGGGGCTAAATTGTGTGAACGTTATATTTCTGCTATTTTAAACCACTACAAAAATAAATAAATCTCCTATTTTTAAGTGAAAACATATTTTTGTTTACCAATCTTCTTTTAGCCTTCTGTGCTTTTTTTCTTTTAACTTCGTCCCAATACAAGTCATAAAAAACTGAGCTTTGAGGAATTTTATTTTGATTTCGTGGAAACTTGGATGAATATGGAAAATCTGAAACAAGTTAAAGGTAATATATTTGAAAGTCTTAAGATATTTTCAAGAAACTCTCATTCAAAGGTTAAAATCTGGAATCCATACAGATGCAAAATATGTGGAAGAAAATATAAGATTTTGGTCTAGGAGTTACTACTGTCTAATTATAAAAAAAAGGTAAGATTTTATAATGTAAAATTTTTTGGTAGAATCAAAATATTGTGAAACAAATTTTCCTGAATTAAGTTTCTGCACAACAAACTTCCTCCATGTACATTTTACACATACTTTTTGTAAGCAAAAAACCATACAAAACACATTTTAAGAACTACAGAAGTGAACTGTGGTTTAAAGAAACAAAAATATCATGGAAAAGTTATCAAATTACACCTTTCTAATTGAAATAGCATTTTAATTAACAATTTTTTAGTTTTTTTTACATAAATGATAACAAACTTGTCATATTTTTGTTTCTGTTCTAAATTACTCAGTATTACCTTTTACAAACAATTGAACAAGAAAAACAACAAAATAATAAAAATAATTTTTGTTCTCACAGTGTTAGAAATGGGCACAGAAACCGTTATAAGTTCAAAATAGCTTCCCAGAAGAGTATTGAGAGTAGGTCTCAGTCTAGGTATTACACTAGTTTCTTAAATGCAAAAAAACCTAAGATCCATCAACAACATTCTGCTCATTCCAATGACAACAAAGTGTGCTAACCAACTGAAGTATGACTTCTTGTATTTTTAAAATTGAGTTTAGTGTGTGGCTCTTGTTTGTTTACTGTTGATCTGCCCAACATCCATAAAAGATCACTGTTTTCGTGTCTTGGTCAGTGAGCAGCACTTCAAACATTACTGGCAGTGTAAACCATAGTGATATAAAAACTGAAACAAACTTTGAGGAAAAATTATTATGATAGAAAGCTACCAATGAACTTCTAAGATTTGATTATTTTACTTATTTAAGTATTGAACAATTTATGTATAAAATGAAGTTCATCATTTATACAAATGCCACACTTTTTCATGTATTATGTCTTTTCTTTCATTAGGATATGAAACAACTTATGGAACTGTGGTGCATCCTTTTTTTTCTTTTTCTTTTTATATATATTTCAAACATGAGACCTCTTGCACAACAGGTGAGTGTCCTACCTACTTAACTAAATGGTTAACCCCTTAGTACTTGCTATTAAAGCAATTTTTTAACAACTCAAACTACCACATTCTTCCCCTCTCACAAACAAGGCCTGTTCCCAGAACTTATCTCAAGATTGCAGAATGGTCAGTTTTTCTTGTAGTAATTTCAATTTTCTTGAACCTCACGCATGATACCAGCCTCCCAAATAGTAATTTAAAATTGAAATTTTCATACTGAAAAACTGGTGTCCAACTACTGACCATATCATGACCTTGATATAAGGTCCAAGAATGAGTCTTGTTTGTAAAAGTGGAAGAATGTTGTAATTTGAGTTGTTAAAAAGTGCCTCATTAGCAAGCATACACTAGGGGTTAACTCTTTAGCTCAGAAGATAGAGCACGTACCTGTTGAGTGAAAGGTCTCAGCTTTAAATCCAAGTCGAGGACATAATAAAATTAAAATTACTACAGAATGACAGATAATATAAATTCCAAAAACTTTTAGTTACAAGTGATCAGTTTAATAATATGGTTTCATTATTCATTATGTTGTTACTCTAAAACGGAAAATTAACACTTTCTAATCCAAAAATTATATATTTCAGCATAAAGTCTACTTAAAACTTTGAAAACTTGATTAAAATTATGTAAGCTATGAACAACCTTACTTGCTTCTGTACAGAAATGAGATACAGGAAGGATTGATGTGTCTTTGTTTTTCACTCTTTTTCGTTTTCTCTTCTTCTTGTTAACTTGAATGTTTTGTTGGATGTTCTTTGGAACTCTATTAGTTTCACCCCTCTTCAAAATTCTTTGCAGTTTAGGAGTATATTCATGTGGATCAAGAGATTTCCAAGGGTCTATCTAGAAACAAACATTTCTTAATGTCAAATAAAGAAAACAACAATCACAACATTTAAACTATAACCATACATTTTGATAAAGTAACTATAACAGCTACAAGAATGAGAATATTTTGTATTAGAAAATGTTTGACGTCTTTAGGAATCAAAGCACTCTTATTCCATGGAAAAATATACAATATGAATCAAAGTTAAATATTATTAAAGAATCACATGACTTGAAAAGCTTTATATTTCTCTTATATATGCTTCCCTGTTTTTAGCTCATCAACAACAGACATTGTAACACAAGTCTAATGTTTTTTTTTACTGCATTTACACATCACTTTAAGATACCCTTTTCAAACTTTAGGGTGAGCATAAAAAATTTCCATGTTTTAACACATTTTAGTAGCACTATGAATTTTGACTAATCACAAAAATTAAACAAAATGATGTCAAATTATTTTAAAATATTAATTTTTTCTCTTGTAAACCAGTACCATATAAAAATAATTAAAAATATAAACAAAAAATGAATGTAAAAATTACACAATTTGACAATTATAAAAATTTCAATCAAACAATATTATATCATATATGATTATAAAATGTGAATTTTAATCTTGCAAACACCAGTATCATATAATTTTTACTTACAGGTTGAGGTGTGCACAATGTATGGTTCTCGTTTAATTTTCTCTGTCGCAACCTTCTGGGAGTTGAACTCTCAGTTTCTGAAGGTGGAGGAGGGGATGGTATTGGTGAAGATGGAATTTCTAATAGATCTGGATCAAATTATTGACCCATACAATAAAAAGAAGATATATTCAAATTCTGTTATCTCATATGACACAAATATTATACTAAAATCTTGTCAAAACAAACATCTCTCTAAAAGTATTAATTCAAATCTATAAGATATATATATATATATATATAGATATAAAAATGAGGAATGAACTTGACAAATTAATGGGTATAAAATTTCTAAGAAAATTAAAAAAAAACATAAATTTATATATTTAACATTAAACAAACGAGTTCTTAAATCAGGAATGAACCTGACAAGTTAATCGGTACAACTTATCAGTAACCTACTAGACCCATAACACATTTTACACCTCTGCATGAAAAAAAATACAGGGCTTTAGCAATGCTAAAATGTTTGAAATGTTATACTATTTTAATATACCCAAGTTTAACAAAAGGGCAAATTCTGAGCCAGAATAGTCCAAACTTTCTATCATTTTTTGAAGGAAACATACTAGGACTACCAGCACAGTTAGAATAAAAACTAAGTTAATAGTAGGGTAGTAAGAATGGTAAAAAATTACAAAACAAGTTGTAATCAGTACAAAATATGTCAATATTCAACCAATTAATGTATGGCTCATTATTAGATACATTTTACTTACTTTTTCCATCAGTTAGGGTGACATGAACAACTGATCCAATCTAAGGTATACCAAATTTTGTTTATCAAATTTAACTAACAAAGAGATCAATATCTTTCATCTAGCTCTTGGGTTAAAACACAAAGTACTGGTTATAGAATGAAATCTGATTATCACTATAATCTGAAATAATTATCTTTAAACAACCATAATTAACTAAAACTAAATATGAAGCCCAATATTTCATTTGATCACCACATGAGTCACTAAATTATACTGATTTTGGGGAATTCCACTCCTCATCAGTAACCCTGGACAATTAAGGGAAAATTGTGAGAATAGATGACGCTTCTTATAGTCGTGTAGTGTATAAGTATGGTGTTTTACTTACCACAGTGAACATATATTTATACAGGAATAATTCAGAAAAATAAATTAATAGCATCAATGGTTTAAAATCTTTCTATATAAATATAGGGTCATTGTGGCAACTAAAAGACAACTAAAAACACCATACACAACGTTTTAGACACCAAAAGTAGAGCTATTTTGTAAAAATACAGTAAGCAAGTAAAAAAGTTGGAAAAGTAGGGCTGCTGGGAGGCCTAAATATCTTATTTATTTTAATCTGTTCCTTTATGAAATCAAAAAAAATTGAAAACTATTACCTATCTCATTGTAAGTATCTGTTCCTCGAGCATCCTTCTCTCTCTCTACGTTAATTTCATGGCACTGACTGGTTCTGGAAGTGTGAAGCATAACAGTTACTGGTTGTCTGTTAAGATCACTTGTATAACACGTACTATGCAGAAGTAGGGCTCCTGATGGATCCAAGCGACAAATATTGACTCTAAAGTCATGCTTGTTTCCAAGATCTTCTCCCTTATGGCTGTAAAATAATTTAGTACACTGAGATTCCTGCCCATCTAGATATATATAATAGCTAAAAGTCTGTCTGTTATGCTGTGTATCTCCTGAATAGTGAATCGTAGAAAGTAAAAAAAATACATATCATAATGCATTTTTTCAAGAGCATATTACAGGAAAATTATTAATTTTTGCATTTCCAAAAATTTCATGTCAATATCAACATCAATATGTCAGTCTTCATATGTGCTAAACAGTCAATCTGAGAAAAAAAAACTTATTAAAAATAAAAATGTTTTTTTTTTAAGGGAATTTCACCAAAAAATGAAACTTCCTCTATCGACTGATTGAAAGAAATATTTTGAAGATAGGAGCATAAACAGAAAGAAAACAAAGAAAGATGAAAATGTTTGAATATATATTTGTTGTTGTTTGGTTTGTTTGTTTTTTCCGTGTCAGTATTACACACATGCATGATTTTATTGTACCATGTCAAATAAGTTGAGAAACATTTTTGCCAATAATGCATTGCAGTAAGTCTCCTTTACTTACAAACAAACCCAATACAATTCTCCTTATTGAAATAACACTTGGAAAGACAAAAGACGATTGTAAACAGCCCACTACACAATCATTTTGCATATATGTTCTGATCCAAGGGATTGGGTTGACTGCACATTTTACATTAATAATGGCTGGAGATGGCTTGAATGGGTAATGAAGAAAAACTTTAATATTATTTTATCAGGTACCTGATGATGACAAAACTTTGTCAAAACGTTGTACATTTGCTGTTATATTAAACTTATATTAAAGGTTTTCTTCATTACCTATTCAAGCCATCTCCAGCCATTATTAGTCTCAAAGTGGGTTCTTCGTCATCGAACATTTTACATTAGTTCATCACTATTTTTAGGAAAATTAGCAATGAATTGTTTCAAAGGGTAACTACTAGTAACGATACAATTTGTTAAAATATTTTTTTACATAATTTTACTTACTTGTATAATGTAACACTTCCTTTCTCTGATTCTTCTAAAGGAATTAGAGAAGTAGGGATACGTGGTAAAAATTTTATCCCTGATCTTTTTCTATTGCTATTTGAAGTTTCTTCAACAAGATCAAGATTTGTTTGCTCTCTCAAGTCATCCAAGGCTATAAACTTTCATAAAAAGACAGACTTGTTATTGTTCAAATCAAAAGTATTCAACAGTAGTTTTATTATTTTTGTATTATTTTGTAAAATGTGCATACAATTACAACTCTTTTCACTTAACCTTCAATAGAAAGTTTCCTGTTTTAAAGTCAAGATAGTTTTACAAAATCACTGTAGGGATCACAAATAAGTGTTAGCATTATATGTCCTCAAGCTTACCTTGGGGCATGAAATTAGTATTGGGTAAAATGTCAATTTATGATATCTTCAGGCCTCCCAGCAGTGTCTGCTGTTGCTAGCCTTTAAAATAAAGGCTAAATTTGACAAATTAAAGGCTGAAATTGACAGAAACACTGGCTATTTTTAGCAAAATTTCTCTTATCAAGATGCTATATTAAGTCCTATAGAATCAAATATGGGTACATATTTCAAACATAGTTGTTTCCCATCTTCTATTTATCAATTCAGGATAATCTTTCTTACCTTATAACAGAGAATATTAATAATACCAGAACTCATTCTCTGAGCTCCCATACATGATGTCTCTGAAACAGCCATTCATAGATTCTTCTATTTCACTTAATTTGTAAAACACAAGAAGCATAAATATCAATCCCTCAGATGATTTCATTGGGGACAGCCTTACAAGTGAACTGTAGAGTTGTATGTAGTTACCTTTAGTGTATACTAAAGTCTTCCTTCCACACTGCATGTGTCACTGGCCACAATGAGTGTCTTCTTCTGGGCACATGTATGACAGCTATAAGTAAGAGCTTAATTTTACCTTTTAAAGGAAGAGCAAAAAATTATTCTTCTGTAAATAAAATTTTTTTTTTACTAGACTAAAGCATTAAAAAACAAGTTTTTATGGAGTATTACAAGTTCTTTGAGCAATCATTTAAGTTTCAAAGATTAAGCTTCTGAAAAACAGATTTAACAGATTTTAAGGTTTTACTGCTGGGAGGCCTGCATCTTATGGTGAACATTTTATAATAGAAACCAAAAAATAAATACACTAATACTGAGGTCTAAAATCACAATACTTACTAACTAGCATGGGAATTCTTCAGCTCTCACAAACTTCTGCAACCAAAACCAACCACTAGACAACATATGAAATTATCTATGATTATTTTTTGCAAATAATTATAAGTTAATTTAGTCGCTGCAAATTTGCATTCATTTTTAAATACTTTTAACTACAGAGTGGTAAATTAAATTCGTTTTCATGTGTGTTGATTCTTTTACATATGCATGTGTGTGTGTGTGTATTACTAAAATCAATGAGTATTCCACCCGTTTTCATATCTCCATCATTCAGTTTTTTGCTTCCAGGTTGCAACAAATTTCACACCAATTCATACAAGTAACATGTCCAAAAGGCATTTTCTTCATACATCATTATAATTAGAATGGACATTAGTTAAACAACATGCTGACATTTTATCATCCACTAACTACATTTACATAGAAACTCTGTCAGATTCACATCCCTGACCTCACTGTTACCTTTACTAATATTAACAAATCAAAGGCAATTACCATGACAGTGTTGCCTGTCTCTCAACTTACACTGAATTTATAAAACAACCACCACAACAATAAACAAAATGAAAAACATGAAACTAGAAACAGAGATAAATGTGGGTCGAGTCAGTATTTAAGTTTTGAATCAAAATTAAATAAAAACAAGTTACATTTCAATTATTTTACTTTGTAATCTAATCCAAAAATTATACAGTGCTCCAGATAAAATGCTATATAAAATCCATCACATTTAATTTTAGATAAAAAATGCTTTAGAAATAAAATGTGCACCTACCAACTATGCAAATTACTTCCCAAAACATATATCATTCAAATACATTTGCATATTCACCAGTTTGAAAGAAACAAAAACCTGTGGCAGTTGTAAAACAAACACAAATCATGGGAGATATTTCACCCTATAAACCAATCAACGAGTTATAAAGAAATATGTAAGATTTAATGTCCTTTCCATCAAATCTTATAAACTGTTTGCATTCAATCACTATATGAAGACTTACTTTACCTCTTTGGTTTGCTCTCCCAATCACCACTGAAGAGCTATAATTAAAAAAAATATATACTACAGTGCAGAGTTAATTATGATTTGTATAATAGAATAGGCCTCTAATTTATAGATTTTTTCTTTCTTCACAGAAATTAGTTTTAATGAGGAAAAACAAATTCATGAACTATACAGTAATTTCATGCTGGCAATTATCTGTAGTTCAAGGTTACTATTCAACTGAAATCTCAATCAGTCTATGATGGAGTTTTCAGTTGAATAGTAACCCTGAACTACAAGTAATTGCCAGCCTGAAATTACTGTATAGTTCATGAATTTGTTTAAAGTGTTTACTGTATTGAATTTATGCTGTAATTACTCTTGAGCGATCTTTAATAGGGAAATAATACAAAAATAAAGAGAACAAAAACATATCAAAACTGACCAAACTGATGGGTGTTGGATAAAGAAAATATTCACTGAAATCCAAAAATATGCAAATTTTCATTTTCAGCAATGCAGTTTGTTTTGAAAAGTGAAATGCTTAAAAGCTTATCTGGAGCACTGATTAAATAAATTGAAACAATGTGTTTCCAAAGTACAAAGCTATTCATCATTGTGTACAATGAAATAAAAGAACTTAAAAATGAAATATGAGAAGTAAGGAGCACTTAACCTCTCATACTTTATTTTTAATTGTTCATATTAATATTTCATTTTCCTCTTGTCAATTGTTTGTGAGGTAAAAACAATAACAAAGTCTTGATCTACTTGTTTTTTATTTCGAAGAATCTCCAGTTTTAAAATGGGCAATGAGATAAATATCAAATCAATGGTCTTTGTTAAGGGCAAGTTAAAGTGTTGAAAACTGAGATTTATAGCTGGAGCCAAATAAGCCACCACAAAATATTTATCCATTTTATTAGGTAAAGGTCTTACATATGTCAATACATACATAATCATTAAAAATTCCATGGAATACAAAAAAAAGTTAAAATCTTTCTTAGCTAAACCATTTGATTTCAGTAACCTTTACACAAACCTACCCTTACAAGAAATCAGTGTAAACATAAGTCTGCAATTAAAAGATCTTTTTACAATGTTGGTAAGTTAATGACTTGCACAGGTGATACTAAAAGTTTGTATGATAACACTCATCATAAGAACTATGACTGTTTTACACTGCACATTATCTACAAGCCACATTATCACCCACATTATGCTGTAGTGGATTGAAAAGGGTTGCAACTACCATTTTTAAACTGTGTGGTAAGTACAAATAGTTTTAATAAAATGTACAGTACTAAATATTTCACTACTTTTCATACAATCATCTTCAATAAAAATATTTTGAAAATCGATCTTATAAATTAGCATAACAGCTACTGATTACACATAGTTTTCTTTACATAACCTACTGCCAACTTAACAATTACACCTTCCAAAGTTCTCATTTTATTTAACTCTAACATAAGTTATGCTGAGTAACTTGTTTTTCACAGTGTGGTAGTTGGCTCAATGTAAATCACACAATTAGCAAGGTCATTATTGAATATCAGTAACAGGCTGAATTCCCATCATATGACAGGAAATAATGATAAATTTTTCATCACAAAATTGTATCTAAATAAATGTTTTATGAACATTTTTTCTAAAATTAATTATAATCTAGTAACAATATATGTATGGAGAATGACTATTCTATTTCTAGTATTTCACAAAAGTTATAAATTTCCTATACTGAAAATGTACTTCTGACAGGTACTTACCTCCTCTCTCATAAATAGCTATTCTGGGTCAGTGCTGCCCTCTATATGCAAAAACTTTTTTGCCACATGCCCCAAGCCTTGAATTTCCCATTCATATGGAATTGACTGATTACCATGCTTCTCAATCCTCCACCAATAAGTGTGTGACATACTCTCTTGACACAATGGACTCCCTCTATTCAATTCTACCAAATCATTACTTTGAGTTTTGGAAACACCAGTTTTCAGTGGGGATGAAGGATGGGAAGTGTGAGCGGAAGTAAGTACCTATCGGAAATACATTTTCAGTGTAGGAATATTATAACTTCCAATATGGTAAATTACCTCTTCTCACATAAATAGCTGGAATCCCACATTGAATAAGTGAAGGGATCGGTGTAAGGGAAGAAAAGAAGCATCCTTTGAAAACATCGAAGGACACTCCCCAAGAGGAGATCTTCAGAATTGAAGAACAGTTGTGGAATACCACAACACTTCTGAACCAGGTATGCCCTTTGCTCATCATGGAAAGATGTTGCATGTGTGGGCAGAAAAATAGAGGAGCACATCCAAATGGGAGAGAAATATGGCTGGATAAGGATCCAAACCATACAATATTTATGAAACTCAATCCCAGCAAAAAATATAAAAGTGGGTAAGATTAAAAGGATGTGCCCCTACGTGTAGAGTGGCTAGGGCACGACAGATCATACATGGCAAATCAACTATATCCAAAAACCCATGCTGCTGGGAACCGACATCCACACAGGGGTAGGATAAGGATCATACCATCAGTAAGTCAACTACAATTCAAAACCCAGGCCACCAGGAACCAACATCCATGTGGGGGTAGGAAAGAGGATCATACCAGTGGCAAGTCAACAACAGTCCAAACCCCACCCATCTGGTGGAGGTAGGAAAGAGGATCATACCATCTTCACCTCAAGTTCATGAGACTGGAGGGAATCTCATACCCCCCGACCCATGAAAGGGGCACATGATAATGTGAGAAATTTATTGATTTATCCAGGAACCCAACATATGGCATTGAAAATATGTCTGTGTAATGTAAACCATCTCACTCAAATTTGTACTTGACAAGAACCGCCCCAAGCACAGTAACATCCTTGGAATAGTGGAAGAGGAAGGACCATAGTAATCTGCAAGTACCTCCACCGTGACCCACAACATGAATGGAGTAACAAGAGTATAAATGAGTGAGGGGAATATAGACATTTGTAATACATGTGTGAGGACTTAAATTAATTAGTTCAGCTCTAAATCCAAAACCCAGACACTGAGAACTGAAATCCACATGGGGGGAAGGAAGAGGGATACCAATCACAGGGATGAACTGAAAGTTTGATGGTTCACTCCCATGTTACATAGTGGAGGATATCACATCATCTACACCAGCAGAACACCACTGCTCTACTCTCAACTAAATGGTTTTATAATTATTTATATATATTATTTGTATTTCATTAACACATTCAGGAGGATGCCTCCAAGGCCCACCACCCCAGCAGCTTGGAACTGGAAAGTGGTAAGGACTCTCAAACTTTAAGAGAAAGCACGGTGTAGAATGCAGAGGAACAACACCAGAGACAGTGCAACTGGTGACTACAAAAACCTATTGAAAAAACTAATGTAAAACTGTCTGAACTTAACAACAGCCAGGGCAAGTGGATGATGAACCAGAAACCAAAAACAAAAGAGATAACTAACTGGGAAGTGATAAAAGATTCAAAGACTTTACATGGAGGAAGACCATAGGAAACAGAGCGATCAAAAATAAAAAATTAGAAAGATCAAGAGGCCACTCCTTGTGAGACAGACCACCCAACAAAAGATATATGGAACCAAAACAAGTCCAAAGGTCGAGGCTCGAAACTGGTACCCAATCATGTGGTGAAAAAACTGAGGATAAGAATGTATACTGTGGCCATTCTCAGTCATGCAGAAACAGCATACCCAAGCATATGATAAAAGACTACATATTAAAACAGGGAAGACCCTAGAAGTGATTGAGGTGAGATCAATCGATTCAGAACCCCAATTAGCATCAAGCAAACCAGACGAATGAAGAAACCCCATAGTTAAGACAGATAAAGGATGGGCAAGTGCCAAACATATAAAATGAATAAAGATGACAATATCTCAGAATGAAACAAAAGAGCAACTAAAAAAAAATTGAATATAGCATCGCAGATACCCCACGTGACGCTAAATGTACAGGAGTAGCCAAAAAATTAACTGGTTGAAGAAAAAAAACTGACCATACGACCCTATTGGCAGTGGATGGTAAACAAACAGCAGTGTTCCACCCTAGAAGATCCTAAAACCAAAGAAGCCATGTGTAGAGGGAATGAACTGAAGATGACAAACACCCCAATACGGAAGGAAGAAGGGGAAGATATCCTACAAAACTCTCTAAATATAAGTGGAACACCTAAGAAAGGAGGTTGAAAGTAAACATTGACTGTAGGAGAATCGATGGGGTAAAATAAAGCTAAAAAATTTGGTAGGGGATAAAATGGATAGATTAACAGAGATGCAAATGACATAAAATCAGGAAGAAAATCTGCCTGATGGTAAGCTCAGGCAAAAATAATTAAAGCCTGTATAGGGTGAGGCTTGCAAGTACCTACTCTCAAAACAGAGACAAAAGGATGATCATGAAACAATGTCATTAGAAGGGGAATATACTGTAAAACATGTTTAAAAAATAACTGAGATAGGCCTAGCAGATTCTGAAGTAGAGGCCTGGAAGGCAATCCAAGAGAAGGTGGATGAAAACTGACAAAATCTAGGCCATCTGAAAATGGGTTCAGCCATTGTAGGAGGAAGGTGAGTAATATTGGGAGTAGGTAGGGTGGACCCTGACCCCAGGGACCCTCACAAATGAAATTAATGGTAAGAAATACAAACTATAAAAAAAAGATGGAGATTGAAATAGTCGATATAGTGGAAATGTTAAGAAATTGTGTAGTGAAATAAACATATGTATGTGATGTTATGTGTTGAAGAAAAAATATTTAACCTACTTATCGATTAACCCTTAAATAGAACCATGGGTAAACTGAACATAACAGACACTTATTAAGCTTACTCAAACAAGATATTTATCCCAATTATCAATTAAACCAAAAGTAGTACTACAGGTAAACTGAAAATAACAAACACTTGTGAAGCCTAATTGAACAATACAGAACAAAGGATATCAGTAAGCACTAAAATAAAAACTTAACCAAACAATATTTATGTATCAGATGTGATGTATGGAAGAAAAAAACAATATAGTTAAACTAATGATTGATATACCATTAAGATGAAATAAAGGCAATCCTAAAATAACAAAGACCATGGTAAGCCTAAGAGAATGGTATAGGAGAAAGTATACAATGAAGACAAACTGCTAACCTGAACTTAAGTATGAGTATTAATCAATCTGAAGAAACTTAGGTTATGGAACCCAAATAACTGCAGATAATAATATTGACAATAAAATGATTCAAAAACCATAACAGTAGAGCGTCTTATCTTTCCAAAGTTGGAAAACTGTATTTCAAATGTGTAGGCCTCCAAACTCAAGGCAAGGCCCGATGAAAGTCAGTTCACTGGACGATCAATCTCCCAAAGAAGTGAAGCCAAAAATCTTCCCATGGAGTACTGCGATCTGAAGCCTGCATAAATGTGCTAATAGAACATATAACCGCTGAAGTGGTAATGAAGAATTCATAATGCAAAATGAATAACCAAACACAACTGTGTTGGCAGAAACAATAAAAAGTTTTTATAATGTAGTAATAAGTTCCGTAACTTGGTAGAAATATAAAATAATTCCACTTCTGAATAACTCAACAAGTTACAAATATCACTATTATATAATAAAGTGTAAACATATTGAGAGAGATTAATACAAAGATACAGCAAAATATTAAAATAAAACATTTCAAGAGAGCACAAACTAAACATTATAACACAAGTACTGCCAAATGAGAGGTGATAATTTGGTAAAATTGAATAGAGGGAGTCACATGTGTCAAGAGAGTATGTCGCATTCTTATTGGTGGAGGTTTGTTGCATGATGATTTGCTAGCAAGAAGCATGGCAATCAGTCAATTCCAAATGAGTGGGAGATTCAGAGTTTGTGACATGTGCAAAAACATTTTTTGCATGTAGAGGGCAGCACTGAACGAGAATCGCTGTTTATGTGAGAAGAGGTAATGTACCATATTGAAACTATTTTATACGAATATTCAGTCATCTCCCTTTAGTATTGCTTGATTAGCATTTTGACTTCTGTATATTTTTAAGTTATGTTCAGATGTTCTTATTGGTAAATCCTTATTGATTGAAACATGTGAAAAACTGATTCTCAAATACATATTCCTATTTGATCAACTGTATGACCCTGCAAATTATTGGTTGTGATGGTAAAGGCAGTGAATTTTATTATGAATTTCGGGGGCTTCTCTTTGTACTATCTTTCTAGTTTTGGCTTTGTTAGCATGCTTTAATTTGGGCATTTTCAAAGTGAAATATGTGCTGCAGGCAAAACATGCAGGTTATTATACAGTTGTTAGCCAAGGATTCAGATTAGACAAAATTTGGTGATGTTTCATCAATGTGTCCCCTTGACAGCAAAGCAAATTTATTGGAGTATTTCAGCCTATGATTATGAATTTTGTGCTCCAGCAATACCAAGCATGAGGCACTTGTATACCCACTTCTATTTTATTACACATCATGATCTTTACCAACCTACCCTCAAATGTAATTCTTTGCCCAAAGTAGTGCATCATCTGTTTTATACATATATGTGTGTGCGGCTCAAAGAATTTTAAAAATGCAAACTTGCTTGTTGCAAAACAAAGCACTGTCATTTCACACAAGTTGCATGTTGATCGGTACCCCAAGAGCTGAGATATTGGCATGACAGATGGATGGCTTTTTGCCTTTATATAGTAAACTTCCTTCATCCAACACATCAACACAAACCTAATTCATTTAACCTATAACACTTATCATTTTATTCAACTCCACTTATGTTGGGTCAAACATTCACCACAGTGTGATTGTTGACTCTGCTATTATACAATTAATATACAGTCATTATATAATATAAATAACTTTCTTCATCCTAATTTTGCATACTTCAATGCTAATCGAAGAATTTATCACACACAAGCTTAAAACTATATCTGTTATATCTGACTTTTCTCAAATTCTATACTAACGTTTCTTAAATTATCCTTCTGCTTTTAAGAACTGGCCACCTTTGGTTTATTCCTTTAGTAAGCCCCTCTCTTTAAGTCTCACTATTGAGCAGACTTTCTTTAACAAGGTTATTCTCAAACAGTATGGTGAAATGAGCCAAGTGAAACAAGACTAGCTACACTAGAGATCATATATTCATAAAACTAGCTGGAACTTGTTACAAACTAAATGAGAAGTCTGTATGTGTTTCTTTAACCCTATTGTCATGGGTATCCTCTACTGTGCATGACACAAGGTTTTAGTGTCTTAGATTCAAAATGTTATCAAACTATTTTTTGTTTATGTTATATCAATTAGTATAGCATAAAATCTAAGCTAATAATCCATATTTTAATAGTATACAAGTTTTAAGTTCTTAATTCTACAAGGCAATATAAAAAAAAATCCCGAATTTCCCCTAGTGTGACACATGACAAATTTTCTCATGGTATCTTCTCCTCTCTATTTTATCTACCACCCCTTTAATAACTACAAAATTAAATGTAAGTTACTCACTATAAAATCGTCATTGCTCAAACAAACCATAACTTTTATTGCCTTCAAATTTATTTGGTTACAGAGCTATCAAATAGAAAATCAGAACCCTCCTGCCACACCCACCTGTTACATCCTCTCTTTCAGGATTTGTTAATAGTTCTCTCTCATGTTTAATTATATATTACCTATAAACGACAGAAAGCAAAGGTTTTCATCTATCAAATGATGTATTGTATAATGTTGTGCTCTGAACAGATAAGCATCA
Organism: Limulus polyphemus; assembly: GCF_000517525.1. Classification (NCBI taxonomy): domain Eukaryota; kingdom Metazoa; phylum Arthropoda; class Merostomata; order Xiphosura; family Limulidae; genus Limulus; species Limulus polyphemus. The sequence goes on from NW_013670343.1 coordinate 57,199, forward strand.
ATTTCACTTATAATACACGGTTCATTCCCATTGAAAAGTTAACAACTAGCTTTGATGAACTTATAACAGTTCTTGTTGCTTAGTTATAAAGCCCAAAAAATTTTGGGAGTTAGGAGAAATTGTCTACTTTTTGCGTGTTATTAGTCTACATTCTTTGGTGCATTATTTAATTAAATAAAAAATATTTAATGCATTACTACCATTAGAATAAAAAATTTAGGGTTAAGTGTCATCGATAATTGACAGTAAGAAAAAAGGAGACTGGGTAAATACTTTATTTTTGTTTTTCATGTTTATTCTATATTTATTATTATTATAAAAGTACCTAAAATGAAAAAATAGAGATCTTTTCAGGTTAGTTAAGATTAGATTAGGTAAAATAAATAATAATAATAATAATATAATAAAAATGTTTCACAAGTAGCACATAGTAGCTCATGGGTAATGTAATTCGATAGCGTAACATGAGCTGCATATTCCCCCAGTGATTTACAACTTATAATGGCACTGATAGTAGTTAGTTCAAAGGGCAATCAAATGGGTAATAAAACAATAAAATTTAATTATAAATAGATGTATACTGTTACAAGTTTAAAGCTACTTTAGATAAATGAATGTAGTTTCACACTATATTTGAAGTCATTCTAGAAAGAAAATAAGGATAAATTAGATTTATTTCGATTTTTTTTTAGGGGGCAGGGGTATGAGGTCAGTGAAATTGACCAACCTTGTTTTAGAGTTAGGGTACAGAAAATAACAGATAAAATACAAAGTTTTACTGAAAACAAACATTTGAAATGTATTTATGAGATTTTAGAGATTATACAAATGAAATTTGAGATTTCTGAGATGAAGAAAAGTATTTTTGATCTTAACATGAAAATCACTTTGCACACAGACTATTCAAAAGAAATACTCAATATATTCATGGACAAATCTATATTTTAGTTTATTAAAAATACTTTAAAAAAATATGATTTTTTTGTATGTGAAAGACTTATAATGTTAACTGAAAGACTGCCAAACTTTAAATGAGTACAAAAAGGTCACACGGTTGGTCAAATTGACTGAGCCCATGTTCAAAGAGTTAATGCATAGTAATTTACAGTATTAAATTTAGATAATTCAACATATATTTTATTTATTTATAGCCAAAGCAAAATTAATATACAAATTAAGTTTCTAAAATAGTAATAGCTACTCTGCTCAAATGTGATAAGCAAGGTAAATGAAGTTTTATATGTAACAATTCTGCTTCAGTGCGCATGGGTTAAGGACTGAAAACACCACTTGCAGTGAGGGTACCCAACTGACAACCTAAGGCAGAGTGGTCATAGAAGTTTTTTGTAGTTTGACAGTTACCCATAAGTAAGACTATTTATTATTAAGTGTAATTATTATTGTAGAATTTTAGCAGCTCTTCTGGTAAAGGTCATTACATAATAAATTTGATTTTGGTTAAGCACATTCTTTTGTCATTTCTTTATGCTTAGGATTTCTTGAAAAAAAAAAGGCATTTCACTTACCTGATTTCTGTTTGCCTTTGGTTTAACTAAGTTCATGAGAAAAAGTAATTTTTCTCAAAAATAGTAAACTTCTACAATGCTGTAGCAGGTGAAATCTCTATAATCATGTGTTTTCAGCATTTTTTCTCTCATAACAAAACGACATAATTATTTATGGCAACACTTACTTCTAAATCCTGAGCTTGGTTTCGAAGTACATCATTATCCTTTTCTTGGTCACCTTCTGATCTATACTGAGCTAATTTCCTACAAGAACATTAATCAGATTCATGAAATTATGTATAATATTATTTTTCATGTTTATTAACATTGTACATATTTCTTAGTGTCCACTTGCTTCTCTAACACAGACATAATGACAGTTAGCTTTGGTTTTTTAAGGTTTAGTTGACGGCATAAATATAATTCTATCTAAAACAATTATTGACACTTTAAATCATTCCAGCCATACTTATAAGAATATTATTTACAACAAAACAGCACATAACCATTCTGTTGTTCTTAATCAAGTATCAACATTTATCATTCTGTAATTACTTGAATTTTTCTAATAATAACTGGTGATGCAAGAATGACAATAAAATTATTTAATTTTTAGAACAATGTGTGGTATTTTATTTTCACTAAAACAGCACTCTCTAATTTCTACATCATTAAATGTTTTGCTATATATCGTGTTGTGTACTAATCTCCAATAAGGTACACCTTACATTTCTTATTATCTTTAAAACAAACACAAATATGCTCAGTTAATCTAACTTAAACAAAAAAATAAAATGATGGAACTTTCAAATTTTCATAACAGTATTTCAAAGACATCAAATAATCTATACAAATACCTCAAACAAAAGATGTTTATTCAGTTTTCATTAAAAAAACACATGAAAAGCTTAATGTACATGGGAAACCTTATATTAGAAGGTTAAAATTCAAGGAATTTGTGTATATATTTAAAATATTACAATACACAAGCGAACAACGTATAAATAATACACAATTAAATTCTTTATTTAAACAGATCAACAGTTGTAAAAGTCACTCTACATGTTTTAACGTGGTTTCCCGTCATCTTCAAGCGTGTGAAAAACAATTACTGTGTGCTATACAAGTACAAAAGTCATGGTCATGTGACACTAGTTTATAATTCAGAAAAGAAGATCACACCATCTACATACTTTCTGATTTTCTAAGCCTTCCTTATTTAAGATCAAGTTATTTTTGCAGTGTTTCCAAAGTTGAAAAAATGTCAGCTTTTTACTCTTATGTTAACAGATATTCAAAACTGTGTTCTAATTTAGCAGATTTAAAAAATGAACCATTACTTATCAATTAATTAATTAATTGTTGATACAGCCATGAGGAAATTTAATAAAATAAATGTTGAACAAAAAAGTAAACTAAAATCAACATTTGATAAAATATATAAAAAAGAAATATTGTTTTTACCATATATCCCAAGTTTATCATATCAGATTTTTCATAAATTTAAAAACAAAAACCTTATTGCCTTTTACAGACCATTGAATAAAATTATTCAAATATTAAATAAAACTAAAAATGAAATAATCTAATGGGGAAAACAGGTATATTTAAAGCTCAATGTGAATGTGGTTGTGCATACACTGGTCATACTAGAAGAAACTTAAAATTTAGAATAAATTAATGT
>NW_013670343.1:60518-66452 GCF_000517525.1 Limulus polyphemus
CTAATGGGGAAAACAGGTATATTTAAAGCTCAATGTGAATGTGGTTGTGCATACACTGGTCATACTAGAAGAAACTTAAAATTTAGAATAAATTAATGTGAGAGAAATGTTAAAAACAAAAGTGAAAACTCTGCATTTGCTGAACATGTAAATTTGACTGCACATATCATCCAGTGAGAAAAAAATGGTTATTTTGGCTCAACCAAATAATATGACTGCTAGAAATATTGGAGAAACCATTGAAATAATGAAACTCAGCAAAAAACAACTTTATCGCAAACAAGGATGAAGAGTTAGAAAATCAGAAAATATGTAGATGGCATGATCTTCTTTTTTGAATTGTAAACTAATACCACATGACGATGGCTTTTGTATCAATATAGCAAACAGTAACTGTTTTTCACACTCCTGAAGATGACGAGAAACCACGTTGAAACATGTAGAGTAACTTTTACAACCATTGGTTGGTTTAAATAAAGATTTTAATTGTGTATTGTAAAACGTTGTTCCATGTGTACCTACACAGTTCAACAAACAGATACTATTGTACAGTTGGAATATATATTGTACTGATTTGTTTCTTGAGTTAAGCAATGTTTTAGTCTCTATGCTAAGACTTTGACCTGAAGAAGGTCTCAACTAAAGAAGAAAATATCATTCCACTAAAGAACTCAAATAGAAATTTAAACTCAACAATATCTACACAACCTATAATAACAATGAAACAGGCAGCATTTTTTGAGTGATAAAAGACATGAGCTTATGTTACTTGCAATGCTTTGTTCAATACAGCAAGTCCTATGGCTTACCAACATATTTCTTACTGTAATGAAATCATGAATGACTTCAATACACATTAACAAACAGCAACTACAGGATAGTAAACACAGGGAAAAAGGAGCAAAAATAAGACCATATGGTTTAATATCACAGCTTTATTTATTGCATATAAAACTTACTTATTTATATCCATAAACTTAGAACTTTAATTTACTTTAATTTTTGAAATATCCTACAATGACAAGTTTATGCCAAAATATTACACCTGACAAAGACATTTAATATTTGTATTTCTAAACAAAAAATAATATATTTAAATTGAGGTTTCCAAAACAAAAAGAAAATATATAAAATATACTACAAAACTCCTTATAAATATATATATATATATATGTAATATTAAAACAGATCTTTAAGGAAGTTCATGAATAAAACTTTAGCTCAATGTCTGTGATATTCAAGTTAATAAATACTACAAACATAGGATAGTAATTTACAAATTCCTATTGATGTTAATCTGCTTATACAAAAATACATATTGTTTTTTTAACCTTCAAATTAACTACAAATATGAAGATCCACTAGCTTCTTCTTTTAAATGTTATTTCTAACATGTTTTTGAATAACAAATAAATGTCTTCAATACTCAGTGTTAGGGTAACAATTTACTGTAATAATATTACTTTTATGAGTAATGAAGTAATGCAATGCACTCCTTTTTAAAAACTTTATTATTATTACAGTTACTTTAAACCTAAATGTAAAAACTATTTTTAATTATTTATTAAATCATAATGTTCATATATGCTACAAATGTTAAATTTTCTAATGGTGTTATGAAGGTTATTTCCTATTCTCTGTTTCCTGTATTAGTCCACCACTTTGTTTAAGCTTGAAAATCATTTTAAAAAATCTAATTTTACAGTTGGAAATACCAGAATTATATTGGGATTTTAGAAAATGATACCAAAAATATAATGTTGTACCTGGGAAGAAAAAAACATTTGGGCAGTCTAATATGCGATTAATGTGAATGTAAGTGTCACAGACTTGATTTCTTACTGGATTGAGACTTTTCTTCACTTTCTTTTCTGTTTCTTAGTTATTTAAGTATTGTTGGTGTTGGGCAATATCACTAGCATTAGTGATATATTATTTGTTACTCATTACTGAAACTAAATTCAACCAATTCAAATTATTTGACACAGTTTGAGAGCAATACCAAGATTTATTAATGGTTATCATGACTAATGTATAATGGCCACGACAAGCGAACCGTTAGTAATATATTCACCAACACACATTGATTAATGTAAATGTTAGTGTTACAGATCTCAACTGACTGAGTAACAGTTTATCAGTCAAACAATGGATATTTTGCTTGTGGTCATGATTACCATTAATAAATCTTGGTATTGCTCTCAAAGTGTGTCAAATAATTTGAAATGTTTTTTTGACATTATGTAAGTTGTAACAAAAATATTACTTTCTTTGCAAGTAATATGTAATACTATATTTAGTTTCAGTAATGAGTAACAAATAATATATCACTAATGCTAGTGGTATTGCCCAACACCAACAATACTTAAATAACTAAGAAACAGAAAAGAAAGTGAAGAAAAAGTCTCAATCCAGTAAGGAAGAATGGCAGAGCCCTTATCAATACATACATGTAAATAAAAAACATATTTAAAACAATTATAATTTAAGAACTGTCTGCCATAAGGGAACAAAATTCCACCAGAAACACATAAAACACACAAAATGTTATTTGGGAAATTCTGCACTCGGTACAGTGTTTAAAAAACTGTCAGATGATGTATTAAGTATGTTTTATATCAAGGTTATCCCTAAACGTTCTGAAGAATGTTCACTAATCCTTGCATTGTCCTGCACACTGACACATATTTTATTCATACCACCAATCTGGTATTGCTGAAATAAAGGGAAAGAAGACAAATAAAAGAAATACTAGTTTGCCAAGTAGTATTTTCATGTGTAGTACAATATGGCTATGAAAAACCCTGTACAATATCAAACTTTTCTAAATGAAATATGATTTTCAACTTTCTTCTGTTCAAATTGTGTTCCCCAAAGATGAGTAGTTTTTAAGATATAATAATTTTAAATATTGTGTTTTCTTTATAATCACCCTGTTATTTATATTACAATATACACCTACTTGCTGCTGCTAAGAAGTTCGAGCATTTGAAACACAAGCTGATAAAGATATTCCACCTGTAAAAGAAAGGAGATGAAAGACGAAGAAATGAAAATAGTCTTCAATATTTAACATGTTGTACATTTTCTTGTAAAAAAATCAAAAACTCTGCTTCTATATCAAAAGATGTTTTATAAAGCACAGATAGTTAAAATTACTGTGAACAATAGCAACCAAAGTAGTTGCTAATGTCCACTTAATATATATCATGCCTAGAGTTTTGTCTAATCTTATTATCATTTCATGTGTTACTAAATCTGGTAAGTATCTGAACCTTCAATTTATATATAGCCAATTTACTGAAAATATATTTCCGATAGATACTTATATCCTCTCAAACAATACCTTTTCTCAATCTTCCACTGCCCTCTAATGCAATGAAAAGAAATTTTTTTGCTTGATGTGCTAACCTTTATACCCCATAAGTTTGAGCTGCTCATTCAGCATGTGACAACCCTCCAGCAACGGGAGCACAACACACTCTCCTACAGCAGCTGGTTCCCTCTGTACAAGTTTACATGAACCTCACTTTCGAGATTAGGCCCTCAAGAAACAGATGAACACCAGAAATGGGGAGGAAGTGTGTGAGAGGAGGTAAGTATTTATCACAAGCTATTTGCAGCGTAAGAAAATGATAACTTCTGATACTATACTTACCTCCTCTCACACAATAGCTTGAATCCCACATTGTGTAGGAGGAGAGACTAATGTAAGATAAAACGAGACCCATACAGAAAGTGTCCGTAGAGAATCTAAAAAATGTGCTCTGTAATTGAATGGAAGCACACATGTGAGAGACTGCACCACTTCTGGAATAGATATGCTCTTCACCATCAAAGAAGTGGAGTGTCGTGAAATGGGCAGCATCAAGGCCTGGAGCTAGTAAAAGAAAGACCTCAGAAAACAATGTATCAGGTGTAAATAATTGACGTAAAATCCACTCCATCCTCAACCATACAAACATGACTGGAAACAAACCAACTCCAGTAGGATAGGATTTACAAGTAGTAAAAAGAAAAATAGGTAACTCCATACCCGCATGGAAAAAATGGAAAGCCAATGGCCAGTTCATGGAATTATAAAGATGGAGGCATTCAATGAGACATTGCTAAGTATCTACTCAACCCCAACCATACAGACAATGTTCTACATCCCGTCCTTGGTAAAACAAGGTAGAGGACCTCACATAAGATTAAAACCAGTATAAACAATATGGTGGCCAGAACAAGCTTACCGTTAGAAATATATACACCAACACACACACACACACACACCACCTTACCCCTGCAAGTAAAGAGAGTGCTATATTGCAAGCAACCAGAATTACGACAATGATGAGGAAGCAAGCAAACGGTATCCACTAGACAAACTTCCAAATCAACTGTAGGAGACAAGAAGTAAAAAAGTACAACAAACCGAACCCAGACTTACGGGGCTGTGACTAAGCCTCAACTAAACCGTAAGAACAGGGAATTATCCTGTACCCAGTATTATGATCAGGAAAATAATGATTCAAATTTAACCATATGAGAAGGGATGAAACATCACTGACCCAGCATTATGAGGAGGATGTGGAATACCTGCTCAACCAAAGGAACAGGGCATCACATGTCCAGCAACCAGAATTATAAGGCGGACAATGTTCCCCAAGCTCAACCGTAGGAGGAGCATAGAAATGAAACATCCTGCAATTGGAATCACCAAGAAGGGGCCATCTACCAGTCTCAACCGTAGGAACAAGGCACTATCTACCTGAACCCAGTATTATGAAGAGGATCCAGCATTGACTGGTCCAGCTCCCACCAACATCAGCACATATGGGATTAAATCTACAGGATTTAGAAGGAAGGAGGATTCCCAGCTTCGCCCTCTTCTCAATGTATTGGAGTGATACGGAATGTTATGATGTGTGTTCTACAGTCATGAGGAAGCCTCCATGGTCCACCACTCCAGTGGCAAGGACTCCTAAACTCCACTCAAGGAAAGGAGGGGTAAAAGGCATTGAGAAGTCCAGAGGAATGTCACCCCCAAGAAAGTGCAATGGGTAACCACAAAACCTGATTTTAAAAAGCAAACCATTCCCTATTTATTCAATCAAAGAAGCAGCAGGGGTGGGCACTGAACAGGATCTGAATATATACTGAAGAAAATGGAAGCCCCTGAAAGAAAATAAAACAGAAAAAGACACTTACCCAAGTTAGAATTGAACTAGTGTGTGTAGAATCACCACAGAAGGTAGATAATATTCACCAAAGAATGACACAGCCAGATGGTGTAAGTAATGAGAGACAAATGTATGGGTAGTAATCCACATTCCAGCCTGGATGATCTCCTCCATAAAACCAAGTCAAGGAGTGATTCCAAAAACAACTGATCACTGAGTTTCATGATGATTTATCTCGTTCGAGGGGAAACACCAGGAAAAGGGCACAGGTCGAGGTACTCCCCCCTTCAAAAAAAAGTTCCAAAGAAAAAGGGTGCCAAATGGAGTTCTCCGAGACAAAAGTGAGGAAGCTTAGCTCCAGAAAAAAGGCATCCTGATGAAGTAAATCGCAGAAACTTGACAGCAGTCAGAGAGAAAATGAGACAGCATGGAGAATAGGTTAGTGTGACCTTTTCCAGTAAAGCTGTCAGAGAAGATGTTACAGAACCTCAGAAGGAAGGGGTAAAGATAACAGCAAGCTAAGAAGGTGTGTAATCAAAAAGACAATGAGCAAATTGGGGGTAAAAAGAGTTCAAAGTAGAAGACAAAGGATAGGATAACTACAAAAGAGGAAAAATTCCACCTACATGCCACAGAGGAGGTATCTAAGTTTAGGGATGATGAGGTATATATATATATATATATATATAAACTTAAAATAAGACCCCAAAACTTTTTTTTTTTTTTTCTCTTTACAAACGAATTCTCCCGTCCAGGAGACTAACAGCTT
>NW_013670343.1:66657-67856 GCF_000517525.1 Limulus polyphemus
GAAGAATTAGTACCAAAATTAATACGAAATCTATTGTAGTTTGGTCTTATTTTAAGTGTATTACACTTTATATGTGATCCTTTGTGCTAACTCTTTTATCAAGATATATATATACTCATTCGTGTCTACCCAGTCTTTAATAAATGATGTGTAAGTGTTGAGTTACTTCTTAAATCTTCATAAGTACATACATAACATCTGAAGCTACTTGGGAAAAATTACACCTCATGCAAACTGACTCGAAAATCACAACTGCCAATGAGATCCTACTGACTTGGCTCACACTGCTACACTAAGACCAACTGAGTTATCAAGACTCAACTCCTGAACAATCCTTCAAAAACTCAAAAATATACTCAAAAAAGGCTTGCCTCAAGCATACAACCTGGCAACCTCAGGCTGTCAACAGACAGCACAACTTAGCATTCTCCAGCTATCAACACACACAGCACAACTTGGCATCCTCAGGCTGTCAACACACACAGCACTACCTGGTATTCTCAGGCTGTCAACACACAGCACTACCTGGTATTCTCAGGCTGTCAATGCACAGCATTACCTGACATTCTCAGGATATCAACACACAGCACTACCTGGTATTCTTAGGCTGTCAACACACAGCATTACCTGGTATTCTTACACTGTCAACACACAGCATTACCTGGCATTCTTACACTGTCAACACACAGCATTACCTGGCATTCTTACACTGTCAACACACAGCATTACCTGGCATTCTTAGGCTATCAACACACAACATAACCTGGCATTCTCAGGCTGTCAACACACAGCATTACCTGGTATTCTTACGCTGTCAACACACAGCATTACCTGGTATTCTTAAGCTATCAACACACAGCATTACCTGGTATTCTTAGACTGTCAACACACAACACTACCTGGTATTCTTAGACTGTCAACACACAACACTACCTGGTATTCTTAGACTGTCAACACACAACACTACCTGGTATTCTTAGACTGTCAACACACAACACTACCTGGTATTCTTAGACTGTCAACACACAACACTACCTGGTATTCTTAGGTTGTCAACACACAACACTACCTGGTATTCTTAGGCTGTCAACACACAACACTACCTGATATTCTTAGGCTGTCAATACACAGCATTACCTGACTATTCTTAGGCTGTACAACTACACAGTCATTACCTGGATTCTAGGCTATCAACTCAC
>NW_013670343.1:67877-72610 GCF_000517525.1 Limulus polyphemus
ACACTGACATACCTGGTATTCTTAGGTTGTCAACACACAACACTACCTGGTATTCTTAGGCTGTCAACACACAACATTACCTGATATTCTTAGGCTGTCAATACACAGCATTACCTGGTATTCTTAGGCTGTCAACACACAGTATTACCTGGTATTCTTAGGCTATCAACACACAGCATTACCTGGTATTCTTAGGCTGTCAACACACAACACAACCTGGCATTCTCAGGCTGTCAACACACAGCATTACCTGGTATTCTTAGGCTGTTAACACATAGCATTACATGGTATTCTTAGGCTATCAACACACAACACAACCTTGCATTCTCAGGCCAACACACAGCACTACCTGGTATTCTCAGGCTGTCAACACACTGCATTACCTGGTATTCTTAGGCTGTCAACACAACCTGGCATACTCAGGCTGTCAACACAACCTGGCATTCTCAGGCTGTCAACACACAGCACAACTTGACACTCTCAGGCTGTCAACACACAGCATGACCTGACATCCTCAGGCTATCAACACACAGCACAGCATGGTATGATCAAGATACCAATGCACAGCCCAATTTGGTATGCTTAAGCTGACAACCTACAGCACAATCTAGCATCCTCAAGATCCCAGTGGACAGTACAACCTGGCATCCCAGGCAATCAACATAGCAGACCCTGGCATCCTTAAGCCAACAATACAAAGCATAACCTGGTATTATCAGACTCTTAACATACAGTACAAACTGGCATTCTCAAGTTGTAAACAACAGCACAACCTGGTATCATCAAGAAGCCAACATACAGGACAACTTGACATACTCAAGAAGCCAACGTACAGACTTTGTATCCTGAAGCTGCCAACATACAGCATGCCCTGGAACCCTCAAGCTGCCAACACACAGTACAACATGGCATTCTCAGGCCATCTACATAAAATTATATATACACACAGAAAGGGGCACCAATTAAAATAAATCAGAATATTAAAAATCAGCCATAACTGAGGCTTGTACTCAGGACCCTCAGTTTGCAATCATGCTTTGAAGTTGCTAATTTACTAAATAAGGTACCAGGACTCATATTCCATGAAAATACCTCTTCAACCTTGTTGAGCCAACAAACTGGCTATATTCACCACCATGCAATTAAGGGTGTATGTACTTCATCCACACTTCACTAATATCATATACATTTTAGTAACTTCATCACACATTTTCAAAGACAACTTGTTACTCATCACAGTATTCAGTATACAACTCTTATATTTTATTGATTAGCTTAGAGAGCATATGAAACTTCACAGAAGGTTTAGGTACTAACTGCAATAACCTGAAACAGGTGGAGATCAATCAGCCTTGACTGGGGCTAGTCTCCAACTCAGTATTCTGAGGCTAATACTATGTCTACTAAACTAGTAGAATGCAAGACCCAAAAGATAACCCTTATTCTTATTATTACAAAATTCCTACACTCAAACAGGGTTCATCCTCAAACCTATAACCCAATACTCAACAAAAACCAAGCATTCTCAGGCCATCAATATACAGTTTTCTTCAACCAAGAAAACAATCACAGACACACAGTGTACCAGGTCAATGTACACAACATGTAAACAAACATCTTGCTTTATTATCTACCCAACTCAGATGACTCTCCTGGGTGGGACAGCTATTTACAAATAATTACAGTGCTAAATTTATCAGTAAATATTTCTATAGATATCTTCAATGAAAACTCCACTAAATTACAAGGACATTTAAATATAAGCAGTAACTCCAAAAACAACCATTTAAAAATTACTATTTTTCATCTCTGATGTGTGAATTTAGTGGTCAGTTTGATGAAACTTTTAGTTATGTTTCAAATGTAAATAAGCATTACTTATTTTCTAAGTAATTCTCACCTTTTTACTGTAGACACAAGTAGAACCTTGTATAAGTAAAGCAGCCTCAGCAAAGTTAAGGGCTGTAGCTCCATTATTAAAAGAAAATGCTAATTCTTCAAGCTGAAAATAATTGTGTATAAATAATACTCCACAAAACAAAAATAATACATTTCATTCAGTTGATTAACATAAATGAAAACATACCACAAAAACTATATTTCCTATAAATACTTTAAAATTCATTACAGTTGTCATTGTTGTAAATTCTAATACATCAAACTTTTGTCAGAATCCTTAGCATAATATACCCATTCATTTCATTGTATCTTAATTCTTAACAAAATGTGCACAGTTAAAAATAAATTAAAAACGTCAAAACTAGAATTTTTCATTTATTCAAAAAATAATATCACCATAAAATACTTTTTTCTGAATCTAGACACTTGAAAGCTGCTTTAAAAAAATTTGAACAAGTTTAACAGAATACCTATTTATTAACCCCCTCTTGAAAAAATCTTACTTCTGCAAGGTATTCTTCTAAGTAGGCTGCTATGTCTATCTCCCAGTTTTTCTTTAAATCTCTTATTGGATTAAGCAGGTGAGCAAACTTCATTTCAATGTCTCCTACATTGAGGCCTTGAGAACTGACAGGTGCCATATTTTTGTAAAAACAACTCGTTTTCCAGGTCGCATGTTATTCCCCACAACCTGTATTCAAATTACAAGTAAAACCAAAGATTTTTTTTTGAATAATTTAACTCATTTTGCAAAACCTTTCTTTAGCATATGATTTACCAATCTATTATCCATAACTTTCTAAAGTTAGTTTTTACTTATCAAGACTTGTCAAGAGCTGGTGTCGGTTATCGTTAATCTTACTATTAGTAATAATACTAAGCAATGTCTTAAGCCAGGTTTTAAATTTTAGGCCTAAAATTATATTTTACTTCTTTACTTTCTTGTTCAAAATGACGTAAATCACTTGTATTTGTACTCTTACAACTTCAATACTCTTTTAGCTTTATTATACTGTCGAATTCATACTCATAGACTCTCCACTGTTAATGATCACCTACATGAATACGTCACATTTACTTCTGATTTACGAATACAAAAACCACTTCAATACATATATTTGGTAATAAATTTATAATATATTTCTCCCACGTGCAGGCACAACACATTGTAACTTGTAAGTAGCAAATTAGGGAAAAAAATTGTAGAATAAATGCACAACAATTCCACATATGAAAAATACCATACCCCATAAACTCAATTTGAACAAACAGACAGTCATCATAACATATATTCAATTGAAAAGTGCTTTTTATTTACACAGATTACTATAAAATTACCCGGATGTAAATAAAGCTGGTTTCGGTTTTATAATATCTTAGACCGGAAACGTACATTCATTATTGTGTTTTTACCATAATAAGTGTAATTACAAGACTGTTTATTGGAATTCAATGTTTAATTTAAATGAAATAATATATTTGTGCTTTACGACACCCGGTTTCTAAAGATAATACAAGAGTTTTCTTACAGCAACATAAAATGATAATCAAATCACAAAGGATTTCTAACTACTTGCGATAACTTTGAGAGGTGTAGAATTTTTGTATAAAAAAATAAGGAAACTAGTTTCATACACAACTAGAAAACTAAAACATTTCTATAGTTGAATAAAGAGTAGTGGTATGGACGAATATATCTAATAAAATACATTCATTAATGAAACTTTATTTACTAGGCTTAATGAGAGATCTATTATTTTAAAAATGTAGTGTTCCAATTCACTGACGAATTACAGGAAAGTACTGTTACGTCTCCGTTTGTTAATTAACTTTCCGTCACTTCGTTCCGACGAAACTTTAGCGACACAAGTCCTTACTTAATAAAACTGGTTTATTCTTTCTGAATATAACTTTACGATACACTTGATTTCAACATTCGCGCTAAAACAAACGCTATAACGAACTTCAACAATACTCTCTGACTACAGATCAATTACTCACTACCTACACACACTATCACGTCACGCCGTGACCATCTTATATATACCAGCCCACCCCCAATCTAGTAAATGCTAGAGCACTCCCGAAGGAACGGGATAGTTCTAGAAAGCAGGTGGCGTGACACTAGTCACGTGACCTCGCTGACGCAACACTGTTCCTCCTTAGTATTGTTCGTCCCGAACAATAGCCACTTACAATAAACCAATAACAATTAACAATAACTTAATTAAATGTACAGAATTACAATTCAACAAAGTCTCTTAATTTTACAGGACGTATCTTCTTCCGTACTGGTCTCCGTCTTCGTTGGCTTCTGCTTCATGTGGGGTTCATCTGCTTCATCAGTAAATGTCCTATCATCGGTAACAGTCACATCAGTGGTAGTAACTTCATCAAGAGCTTCACCGTTTCCCTTCTCAAAACTGAGTAGAGTTTCTTCTTCGACGTTGGCTTTTTCAGGTGACACGTCTTCAGCAGCGTCATTTGTTCTGTTGTCCACTTCGTCCCAACTGAAATGTCCTGGACCGTGATAATGCCAAAGCCTGTTGGCATGCGCCACTTCTGGCTTACCTCGCCGACCACATTTTATCCGGAAAGTCACGTCTGAGAGACGATCCACTATGTCATATGGGCCTTCCCATGGAGAAGACAACTTAGGAGACTTCCCTTTGGTCTTCCTGGGATTATACAACCATACCTTGTTTCCAGGTACAAAGCTGACTTCAGTTGATCTCTTATCATAAGTTAACTTCATCGAATCAGCAGACGTTTTCAAGTTTGAGTGCACTTGATGGTGAATATCATCCATCCATTCCGATAACACTTTCACAATC
>NW_013670343.1:73429-84216 GCF_000517525.1 Limulus polyphemus
CCATTGTATTCCTTCATACTGGATCACTCCTATTACTGACATTCATATCTGGGATGTGACTTCTAACGGGACTGAATATGTCTGCATTAGGGTTTAGCTGCAGGATCTGGAAGGGGCTTGTCATTGTCTGGGGTTGTTAAGTCGATGGTTAATGTATCCTCCTTGTGTAAAAGACAATAGATCGTTCTTTAACGTATCTAATTCGCTTTTAAATTTACTAATGTTTTCCATTTGTACTTCTTGTTTCCTTTCTTGTTCCAGTTGCCACTGCTGTAGTCTCTCTTCTTGTTTCTTTTCCCGTTCTTCTTGTTTCTTTTCTTTCTCCTCTAACAACTGCTGTAATCTCTCTTGTTTATTTTGCTGTTCGTGCTGCCATCGTTGTAGGTTTTCTTGCCACTGCTGTAATCTTTCTTCTTGTTTCTTTTCTTTTTCCTCTAACAACTGCTGTAATCTCTCTTCTTGTTTAATTTCTCATTCTTCTTGTTTCTTTTCTTTTTCCTCTAACAACTGCTGTAATCTCTCTTCTTGTTTAATTTCTCATTCTTCTTGTTTCTTTTCTTTTTCCTCTAACAACTGTTGTAATTTCTCTTCTCGTTCTTCTTGTTTATTTTGCTGTTCTTGATTTACTGCCATCAAGTCTGCTATGCTGTAGTTTGATTTGCCGCTTTTCGTTTCCATTTTTTTTATCCCACTTCTGACACCAATTTGTTACGTCTCCGTTTGTTAATTAACTTTCCGTAACTTCGTTCCGACGAAACTTTAGCGACACAAGTCCTCACTTAATAAAACTGGTTTATTCTTTCTGAATATAACTTTACGATACACTTGATTTCAACATTCGCGCTAAAACAAACGCTATAACGAACTTCAACAATACTCTCTGACTGCAGATCAATTACTCACTACCTACACACACTATCACGCCACACCATGACCATCTTATATATACCAGACCAACAGATACAGGATTTTTTTAACAAATCGAGCACGGGCAGAAAAAAACTTAAGCATATGTGTGTGAAACAAATGATTCTGACAATTTGTATTTGATATAAAAAGCACTAGGACTTTCTTCTCTGCTATTATCCAGATTCAATTTGTTTGTGACTGAAGTAAAAGATAATTAACTGCTTCGCACTACAAAGAAACAAAGGCACACCAAACTTCTTATGTGTATCCCAAAATCCTAGCTTAACTATGTCAACGACCATAATCATTTTAGATATTCAAGAGAAGTTTAATTCCAAGTTCATATACTAACTTATACAACCTCTCTTCCATCCATCCATTTGAACTTAACCTATACTCCATGTGAGAAACGATACAGAAGTATAGCCATGAAAGTATACATTGTATGAAATAGTCATTCTGGTAAGCAACTAGCCTGGGAGAAAAGACTAATATAATGCTGTGGTATGCTATCCTTTCCTTTCAATATACACATCTACAATTACTGTTTCACTTATTCAAGCATCTGTGCAGTTTCACCTAACATGTTGGTTGAGACATTCGTTAAGTTCCTATTGCTTTAAATATCAATTGTTCTGTGTAATTCACCTAAGGCATCGCATTTTTTTTTCCATGATAAATGTTTTTACAAAGTTGTATCTACTATGAATAAGTTCTTCCACCTGTAGATCAGATGACGTATAAAAGCTACAATCTCCCTTAAGTTCAATGGGAATGATCAACAGTCACGTGGGTGACACAATTCTCCCTAGAAAAGTATAACATTCTTAGCTTATGTACATAATGTTATGGTTTCTCAGATTTACAGAGAATATATTTTGGAGCGAGTCTCGAAATAAGACAGCTTTCTGCAGTAAAGGTGACTGTTCCTTGGGCAAAACAAAATACACACACTGTTGTCTTGTGATTTTTAAATAAAATATTATGTTCGTTGTACTTTTACACTGTGTCCATTATCCTCTTTTTTTCACAAAACTAAGTCAGAATAAAATAATAATATAAAATATATGTGGCATATTTTCTGGTCAAGTTTCCTGTCATTCCGTGGAACTATCTTGTTACGCTTGAGGGAAATCATTTTTACTCAAGAATACCACATAGTAGGTAGAAAGAAGTAAAAGTGTTGGTACTGCAACCACAGGATATATTATTACAAAGTTTTTGTTTTCTTCTGAATTGTGTGTTGCCCTTTACTACTACTCTTGTGTTATTAAATTTTAAAAGAAATCTTTATTGAGGAAATGGTATTTTATGTGAGTAGAAGAACTTACAACCAAGAGGAAGAGTCAGTCACTGACGGGAGATGGTTGTCCAGAAGAACTGTCTGGTTTAGAAGAAATCTTATATTGGACAGAGAACTTTTTGCTGTGGATGTGAAGGTCTATGACTTCTATTTCACTGCAACCACAGACTTAAGAAGAACTACTGGTACATACAGAATGGCTGTTTAAATTTTCCTCTGAAGATCAATTAAGTGTGCTGGTGTAGTAAAGGAAGACTGTATGGGGTGATTTTGCAGGAACTTCCTAATCTTTGCCAGCCAGAGTAACTCAATGTTAGCTCTCATTGAGGTCACACAAAACTAGCTGAGAGAGAGTGAAGGATACCACTGGTGAACAAGGTACACCAGCTAAGCTATTTTAATGGTAGGTTAGACAAAGAGTTATGATGTATCTGGCTAGGGCAACTATGGAATCTAGGGTTGCATAGAGCCGAAGGACAACCTGCCAATAGCAGATGAGCCCTCTGCCAGCCTAGAGCAGAAATATATTGCTCATATGAGTGTCAGGGATCCTGAGCATGCCTACTACACTGTGTTTGTGATGTCGAGGGTGTCTCAACCAGGTGTTGATAAAGAGCCCATAGGGAAGAGCCTTTGATCTCAGCCAAGGTCCCTGTGAGTGAGGCAAACATATATCACCCACAAAGATCAATGTTTGGCAAAATAGAATATGGGTCTCTTTCTGAGGTATTTAACTCTTCAACTGCAGTTGACATCATATGATGCAAGTATTTTGCGTGCAGCATCTGAATGGCCCGCTGCAAAAATTCACGAATATTTGCGCATGGGATTGTAGGCAGATTTACACAAGCCGCGAATGAAGGGTCACTGTTTGGAATGTTTGATCTACACATGAAACAGTGCAACACCCAATATTTAGCTTAGAAAATTCAGCCTCCAATTCCATTAAGCATGGTGCAACTTTAGGACTGGAATATAGTCATTGCTAAGTTGCACTGGGGATTTGACTCAGTGGAAAATCAAGAAATCCAACAGGCCGAGTTCAAGGCTCAAAAGAGTGGTGCCACGAAGAGCTTGGCCACTTCTGCAGAAAGTATTCTCCATTTGCATAGTAAGAAATAGCCTGTAACAGCCTCAGTAGATCACGATGATATCCTTATTATCAATTCATAGAGGGGCTACCCTGAGAACCAATAAACTGTCACTTGAGAGTTTCTGTCATAACCACTTCGAATCAGTCACAGGAGAGGGACAGAACATCCTACCCAGAGTACCTGCATCACACTAAGCTTGACCCATATCAAGGAGTAATGAACCACCCATGCATCAATGCAATGCAACACAACCACACTTCTTCCCAGTGAACAGATAGAACTATTCTGGTCCTCCAAGTATGTTCATGTCATAGCCTCTACTGATGATGCCTCCAACTTAATGTCAGACTGGAAGGGAAGAACAAAGCATATGCTTTGGATTTTGAATGTTGTGTTACGATAAAGTCGACTGCCCATTCCTTGTTATGTAGCAAGGTAGACAAGGCTATTAGTGTCAACTGACAACACAACAAATACAGGAGAACCAACAGCAAGTGGTAAATACTGATACTTTAACACTAAAACGATAATTAAGCCCAACTCAGATCTGGCCACAGATTTGTGAAAATGCAACAGAAAGCTTGCACTCAAAAGTTTAGTATTTAACCCAACTCTCTCAAGGTTGGTGGAAAACTTACTACATTCCTGTACAACTACAAAGGTGACAGATAGAGTTCCCGGTTAAAACAGAAGTTGCCACTACACCAGAGAATATCATGATGTATCAGACACTTCAACAAAATTGCCACTTTGGCCAGTTGACACTTATTTCATTTTGGCAGATGTTGATAGACTATACATTAAGAAAAAAAACCAAAACTCTGACTATGCCTTAGAAGCATTGCTCATCGCTTGAAGGTAGTCATCTCTCACCTCATTTTTGGCTTTGGAATCTTCAGGGTGGATGTACTGAAGAAACTATCATTCAGTTTTGCCTGTGCAACAGGTGGACTGATGTCCCATGAGAGAGTTATGTTACTCATTATTTGTGTGAGACCTTATCCATTTGTTGAATGCCTTGACATGGACACTTTATGGAACTCGAATCTATTCTGTCATAGCAACACTTAGCCATACATTGTGTGTTCCACTAGCAACTGGGTATCATGATTAACACATCAGGTGATTGGGGATGAGCAACTGAAGGACCCAGAACTAGTGTGGGTGCTCCTTGCCATGCAGCAATGTAAAGTTCAGTCAGTTTAAATTGAAAAATGTACATAGATGCAAGTAACCTATTGTGCTTGTACAAGTAGTTATGAGTGTAGAAGGTGTATTGTACTGCTGTTATCAACTACTGAGCTGTGGTACTATCCCTGTGCTGTAGCTAGTGGTCCTGGGAGCACTGAGGCATGAAATTATCCAGACTTTTAATAACACAAAGACTGGAGAGCATCAAGGTATTGCACATGTCTATGTTAAAGTTCAATTGGAGTTCTACTGGCTGCATTTGAGTCGAGCCGTTCAATGCTTGTGTAAAAACTGTCTATCATATGTGCCTCCCAGAAAAAGAGCTGGTCTTTAAAAAGGTATAATAGAATTTAGAATATCCCTGGCTATTGCTAGTCCACTCCCAGAAAGTGAACCAGGTAATTCGTATATAGTAGGTGAAATTAACTAGTTCACAAAGTGGGATGAGGCTTAACCATTGACTGATATTTTGGCACAGTTTGTAGCTGATGTGTTGGTGGAGCACTAGATAGCTCAATTTAGAGAGCCTGAAAGATCCATGTGGACCAGGGAGCTAATGTTAACACCTAACTGATTTCTGAGTTGTTTAAAGGTTTAGGTGTGGTTAAAACATGTACTTCACTATACCACCCCAGTCCAATGGTATAGCATAGAGGGTTATATAGAATATCAAGCATATGCTTGACAAGTTTGTTTATCTTGCCAAAGTCGACTGGGATAAGCATTTGCCATACATTATGATGGCAAATGGAGCAACTGAGCAGAGCTCAACAGGTTGTTTGCTAAACATGCTCAAGTTTGGGCAAGAAATCCTTCTCCCTGTAAAGCAGATGCCTTAATGTCCACAATAATATGAGGAATAGTTAAGGTATACCATGGCTATCATAGCTTTTAGCCTTTAATTAACTTTATTTATATAATATTCAAAATTGATGTAATATTTCGAAATTTTAATTGCCTGTATCAGTATGGATTTCACTGCTGTAAACATGTACCTTGAGATTGCAACATTTCTTCATGGGACACTATTCTCGTATTTTCTCTTTGTTATTACGTTATTGTAGGACGAAATTAATGATCATATTGCTAGCACAACTTTCAGAGAGTGCTTGGTCGTCTCTATAAGTAATTATCAGAAAGAAAGAGATACGTCCAAGTTCTGTGTTGATTTTAGACATGTAAATAGGGTAACTTGCATTGGCGCCTTTTCCTTGCCCTGAACAAATGAATGTATGGGTGTATTGGAAGGTTCTAATTGGTTCAACACTTTAGATTTGGCATCCAGGTACTGGAAAATCGAATTCAATGACAAGAGTAGATCTAAGACTGCGTTTAGCACAAGAGATAGATTGTATAAATTTTGCATCATGCCATTTGGCCAATGTAATGCACCTGCCACTTTTGAGAGGCTAATTGAGCTTACACTGAAGGAACTTAAGTGAAAGAACTGCCCGGTTTATGTTGATGATGTCTTAGTGTTTAGTTGTACGTTCGAGTCTGTAGTTTATAACCTGAAAATGATCTTCCAGTGAATAGAAAGGGTAGGCTTGAAACCAAAACAAGGAAAATGTACATTCAAGTGCACAGAAGTAGAATTTGTTGGTCATACTGTGAGAAGAAATGAAGTATCCACAGATCTTGTTAACATAATAATGGTGAGAGATTGGCTTCAACCGATGACCAAACGAGAAATAAAATTTCAGTGGTTTTGCGTTGTACTATAAAAATTTGTGGATAACTTCTCCAAAATTGCCACATCATTATTGGCTTGCACTAAAGTAGAAGTACACTTTAATTAGAGTGAGGAGTGTGAACAAAAGTAAAAGCTCCAATACTGGAATATCCACAACGAGACTATGAATTCTTGTTAGATACTGATGCCATTGATAATGGAACCAGAGCAGTGTTATTGCAGTTGAAGAATGGAGTAGAATGTGTAATTTCATGCTCACGGCTCCAGAATATAGATAACTTTACGACAAAGAAAGAACTGTTCACAGTTGTAGTCTTTGTGAAACACTGCCGACACTACTGTATGACATAAAGCTTACTACTAAAGAGAACTATGAGTTGCTGAAATGGTTAATGAAATTTAATAATTCAGAAGAGATTACTGCATACTGGGTAACAGCATTACAAAGTATGATATACAGCATCCTCTAGGCCCAATATTAAGTGGCAATGGATTGTTTTGCCATATGTGGTGAGACCCTGTTCATTCATTAAATGTCTTGATCCTGAACATTATATGGAAGTCGAAACCATCTTTATTGTAATGACATCAATCCATTTAATAGGTGATTCCACCAGTGGATGGATGTAAAAATTAACACTTTAGGAGCTGCAGGAAGAACAAATGAAGGACCCAAATATAGCATGGGTTATCTTTGCTAACTTAGCTTGAGGAGCATAGAATGGATGCAAGTAATGTATGGCAGTTATATGAGCAATTACAAATATTGAAAAGAGAAAGGTGTGCTGTAATGTTGCTATCAACCATCAATTCGTGTTTTTCTACCTGTACTGCAGCTACTGGTTCTCAAAACTTTAAGGCAAGAGATTCTCCAAACTCTGCATAACACAAAGACTGAAGGACACAAATAAGTTACTTGTTCCTGTGCTAATACTGAATAGTGGTTTTCCTAGCCCCATTTCAGTCAAGATTTTCACTGTTGGTGTCAATGGTATATGGTGTGTGCCACACAGAGAAAAGTCGACCAAAACAGGATAAACTCCAGCTGAAATTTGTTGCTTTCTCTATACAGAGAATAGCCCTGTATATTGATAGTCTACTCATATAGATGGAACTAGGTATTTGATATATACTCAAAGTTACTGATTACTTCATAATATGTGCTGAGGCTTATCCATTGTCAATATATCAGGACAATGTATCTATAGCTGATGCATTGGCAGAGCACAGAATAATATGTTCTGGAGCATCTGAAGAGCTCCACACGTATCAGGAAGCTAACTTCAACTGTGAACTGTTCTCTGAGTTATCTAAAGTGTTGGGTGTGGTGAAGACGCATACTTCAACTTTTCATCCCCAGTCTAAAGGTTTAGCATAATGGGTAATATAGATTGCCAGTTGTACACTTTCCAAGTGTGTTAATCATGATTAAACTGATAGGGGTGAACACTTGCATACCTCATGGTATACAGAGCAATTGGACAGAGCTCAGCAAGTCGTTTGTTGAACATGCTTGTCTTTGTGTAAGAAGTCCAGTTTGCTGTACATGTTATGTATGTTCTCCCCTAGAGCAGACATCTGATTGCAAGAATATGTCAAATGGCCAACGTCTGCAATAATTGATAGGCACAAGTACACAAACCAACAACAAGGAAAATCTGCCATATGGCAGAAAAAGGTGCTATAATAAAACTGACAAAGAAACAATATATTTGATGGAGAATTAGTATGTTTTTGGTATGTAGCAGTGAGATGGACAGCTTAGTTCTGTTGATACATTAATAGATGAGTTACAGAAGTTAAGAGATGTGTGAATGTGCATAATACACGTCGACTAGCTGCATCTGTACATTTATGATGAACCTTTATTGCACTGTGTTGACCAGAAATTGAAGAAAGGAATAAATGAGTCAGAGGAGGACAGGAGCACTGTTTTATCTCTCGCAGACTCAGAGATTGAGAGGGAAACGGGTAAAAATACATATGTGGCTGTACACAATGAGGAAGTGCTGGATCCGGAGGCAATTGGCAGCTCTTATTGTTGGCTGAACCACAGGCAATGGCCTTCTGATTGATATGGCTGGGATTAAATGTGATCATATACAACTAGGATGGTCATGTTATTGAAAAATGTATAACTAAAAGAAAGTAGCCTTCCT
Source organism: Limulus polyphemus (assembly GCF_000517525.1). Classification (NCBI taxonomy): domain Eukaryota; kingdom Metazoa; phylum Arthropoda; class Merostomata; order Xiphosura; family Limulidae; genus Limulus; species Limulus polyphemus. The sequence goes on from NW_013670343.1 coordinate 81,779, forward strand.
TGATTTCTGGCTTATCAAATTGTATGGTCTGTTAAAATACGTAGACTGAATCTATGACTACCATTTGATTATCAAGAGCTAGGATGGCTGGGGTGAGTAGATATAATACCTAATACACCAACAGTTTGCAAAAGTGAAGGTAGTTATTACAGGTTCAAAAACTCAGATGGAAAGGCGTTGAAACCTTTGCTTCCAAAGATATTAAGAAGAATGTCATTGAGATAATCCTCACAGACAATGAGTGATAGCTGATTAATCATCAAATACGATTTGTTGATCATGAGGTTGATGTGATACAAATGATTTAGCAACCCACAGTTTCTAAACTATTAAACAGACCTTCACAAGAAGACATATCCTTAGGAAAATGGATAGTAACTGATTGAGTTTCATAAGCTATGATGGCCAAGTGTTGCAAACTTTTCTAATGAGTGAGTTTCCGAAGGGAACATTTTTTATGTATACTGTAGTAAAAGCACAAATGTTAATTCTGGCTGAAAAGTCTTAGTTTAGCTGAATTCTGCCAGTGTTTATTTATTTTGTGATTTTTGAAAAGAAAAACCAGAGAGTTTGATGGCAGCACATTACAGACCACAGTTATTGAGAAGGTAACCTAAGGTGGCTGCAAGTTCATTTTTGCTCAAGCAGAGACAGTCTGTTATAATTTACTGGTGTAAGTGACAATATGTAAAGAAGATATATGTATAAGGCAATATCTGTGACCAACACACATATGTAAATTTAATTGGATTTAAAATTAACATTAATGTCGACCTGAGAACAAGCTTGAAGTAAAGTGGGCAGGTGAAATGTGGTATATAAGCGTACCATGTGTTATGTACCTCCCTGTATTTATATAGAATTTTTTTTCAGAATTTGTTATTTATTGAAATACTTGCAGCTTCAATATAACACATTGATCAAGAAGGTTGTTAAGCTTCTTTTGTTCAAGCAGCATATTGTTCTGTGTTATTTACCAAGAGTAGCACCTTTTTTTTTCTTCCCATTACAAAGATAACTGTAAGGTCACTCATAGTATGTGAAGCTAGAAATGTGACCTCTTTAGGTAACGATCAGTCACAATTTTAGTGCTAGTCGATCTGGATAAGTCTGAAGTTAAAAATTTATATAAGTAATGTAAGATGTATTTAGTCTGGAACAGGAGCTCAACCAGGTTAGTCTTGTAAACGACCTAAAGTGATATAAAACCTCTTCAGACTTAATTCTCCTAAAGAAGTGACTGTCCATTGTGACAGGTAGAATGCACACTTTCACTATATTTATTTTTGATAAACATTATTTATTCTGATTGTACATTTGTTTTCCGGCACTCTTTGTGTCTCACATATTCATCTAGTCAGAGGGTACAGAACTGTTTTGCAGCAAATATATTGACGTATCTCCTGTCATTTAGCGAATCCGTCTTGTTATTCTTAGGGGTAATTAGTTTTATCTGTATACCCGTAATTCCTTTTTTGTCAAGTTTTAAATTAGAAACATTTATTTGTTGTGATCTATTCATTACGCTCGATAATACTGTTTCAATGTTTTTTTAACATATTCCAAATGTCCTTTATAAATTAGTCCCGAAATAAAATATGTAGGGAAAAGTCGGCCATCAGATGCTTCATCAGTTTTGAATATTTTGCGATAGTATCCTCTTGTAAGACAAATAAAACATTACTACTGGAATGCTACATTTTTGGTATCAATAATAAAATAATAATATATAACTTTTGGTATTATTATTATACACAAAACAACCCTTTGGTGGCTCGGTAGTAAATCTGAGGACTTATGATGCTAAAAAATCAGGTTTAGACATCCGCGGTGGACAGAGAACAGATACCCCATTTCGTAGCTTTATGCTGGACAGTAAACAAACAAAACATATATAAAACAAGATCAAGCTACTCCAAGCTTCTGTGTAATAGTCTTTGTAGTAAGTAACTGTAATCCAGGATTTTTTCTAGTTTGCAGTTGATCACGAATTTTGCACCTGTAAAAATGTTTGTGCAGTTGAAATTTCATTTAAATAAGTAAGTTTAAGTGGATGAATATTAAAAAAATATATTTCATATTATAAAATTCTATAATATAGTTGATAAATAAATGTTTTTACTTGAATATTCTTCATTTTTGGATCACTTATTACTAGGCCTGTATATATGAGGTGCAAAAAGGCATCGTGTATTTAAAAATGATGAAGTTAAAATATAATTGTGCATTTGAAAAAAAAAATCCTTAGGAAAAGCTCTGCAGTAATCTAAGGTATAAGTTCATTGTTTCTTTTGACCTTATCATCCTGGTTACTTTGAGACACTAATACACACAAAAGTTTAATATAGTTTTATAACAATTACCTATATATATGATATTGTTACGTCTCCGTTTGTTAATTGATTTTTCCGTAACTTCGTTCCGACGAAATTTTAACG
>NW_013670344.1:0-2979 GCF_000517525.1 Limulus polyphemus
GCAACTGCTGTAATCTCTCTTCTTGTTTATTTTATCGTTCTTCTTGTTTCTTTTCTTTTTCCCCCAGCAACTGCTGTAATCTCTCTTCTTGTTTATTTTATCGTTCTTCTTGTTTCTTTTCTTTTTCCCCCAACCACTGCTGTAATCTCTCTTCTTGTTTATTTTCTCGTTCTTCTTGTTTCTTTTCTTTTTCTTCCAACCACTGCTGTAATCTCTCTTCTTCTTTCTTTTCTCGTTCTTCTTCTTTCTTTTGCTGCCATCAAGTCTGCTAAGCTGTAGTTTGATTTGCCGCTCGTTTCCATTTTTTTTTCGGTCCCACTCTCTGACACCAATTTGTTACGTCTCCGTTCGTTCGTTAATTTTCCGTAAAAATTCTTTCCGAAGAAACTTTACCGATACGAGTCATTTCTTAAATAAAACTGGTTTATTCTTTCTGGATATAACTTTGCGATACACTTAATTTCAACTGTCGCGCTGTAACAAACGCTATAATTCTCAACGACCGTCTCACGTGCTCGACTCAACAATACTCAGTTCAATTATACACATTGTTGCAGTCACTTTGTGATCGTTTTATATATACAAGACTACACTATATCTAGAAGAATCCCGAGAATTAAGGAAGAGACGTGAGTGTTCGAGAAGGACGTGGCGTGATACTAGTCATGTGACCTCTGCTGACGCAACAGTATCTTTAACTAATTTTAATTTTTTTTTTTATCAATACGTGTTTTTTTCTCTCCTTTTTCATATTTTGGTTTATTTCCAAGGATTTTGTCAGATTCATCTTGCTAGCCCTGTGAGTCAACGATAAGTCTTATAGTTTACAACGCTAAAACTCAGGTTTTGATACCCGTGGTGGAGTGCAGATAGTCTATTGTGCAGCTTTGAGCTTAACAATAAATAAACAAAATCAACTTGCTAAATTATCTCTCTCCTTCCACGACGGTGACTGATATTGCACAGAAAATGTGAAAGGCTAAACAGCAGGTTGGAAAGAATACCTGCATGAGATTACGTAATTTCAAAATGTTCGGCATTGATTGATCAAGTACTTCTTACCTTCTCCCTTGTCCCCTCTAGGGTCATTGGTCCTGGGAAAATTTCATCGGCTTCCCCGCCCTCTTGGAGAGCGAGCATGTAGTGATACTTAATTCTATCACTGTTAGACACACTGTACTAAGGTAGCAGGAAGCATTTTTCAAGTTCAAACAATGAAGCCAAAAGAGGTAATAAAAGTTTGTGAATCAAAATAATTTCTTCCTGTACATCGACTCGCAACGCCACGCTCGATAACATTACGAATTGTTTATTTTATGAATCGGAAGTTATTGTCCATTTTCTCTACATGGTCACGAGTAGCCTAGATTAGTTATTGTCCCATGCACATGTGTTATTACATATTATTAAGTTAGAACATTTGTATTTGAATGCTTTGTTTTATAAATTTTAAGTATTTCTTTTGAAATATGGCCTCGTCATTCTTAATTAAATGGTTAACAAAGCGAAGACAGCGATGTTAGCATATTGTAACATTAATCTGTGAACACTAAGTAATAAAAATAATGATGCCTCCCCTCCATTGGGTTAGCGGTAAGCTTGAAGATTTATAATGCTAAAATTTGGGTTTGATACCTGCGGTGGATAGAGCGCAAATCACCCATTGTGTAGCAACAAACAAGTTAATAATGATTTGCTTAGAAAGTTTCTCTGTTGTTCTGAATATTGCGCAAATCTATTCGAGGTAACCACGAATGTAACAAAGTGGCGGTCAACAACAAAGTTACACAAGGACAATCTACACTAGTCGACCCTAACTTAATAGTGAAAGACTAGAGGGAAGGCAGCTAGATATCACCACCAACTCTTGGGCTACTTTTTACCAACGAGTAGCGGGAATGGCCGTCACATTACAATGCTCACAATCCTATAAGAGCGAACTTGTTCAGGGTCAAGATTCGAACTCGCGACCTTCAGATCGCGAGCCGAGTGCCCTAATCGCCAGGTCGAGTTTTAAAAGAACCAAGTAGGAAAAAAGCTTCAGACCTAATCCCCTCCACAGGACCAGGCTCCTGGAGATTAGTGTGTCGGACTGTGGATTCGAAAGTATATGGTTCGCGTCCCGTTTCCACAATTGATTTCCACTCTTTGCTGCCGTGGGTGCCTTATAACAGTGACTGTGAAATCCCTCTAAATTGTTAGAATAGTCTAAGAGTTAGCGGTGGGTGCTGTTAACAAGCTACTTTCCCCCCTAGTCTATCAGTTCAAAATTAGGGACAGCTGGCACAGATACCCCTGATGTAGCTTTGCGTGAAAATTCAACAAACAACACATACATATGCGGGGGATGGGTTGGTGATGTGGAAAAAAATGCTTATATAGTTATAGCAAAATTATTTATGGTACTTAACGTTTTCTATATAGTCTGCATTCTTCTGTTGAAGTATTATCATTTTTTAACAGAAGAATGCAGACTATATAGAAAACGTTAAGTACCATAAACAAAGCATATTCATGCTACGTGGGTCTGGGGTCATGCGACTATCTCAAACCAAAAAATGCTAATACTTCGGGTTTGAGATAGTCGCATGAACCCAGACCCACGAAGCATGAATATGCTTTGTTTATGGTACTTAACGTTTTCTATATAGTCTGCATTCTTCTGTTGAAGTATTAGCATTTTTTGGTTTGAGATAGTCGCATGACCGCAGACCCACGTAGCATGAATATGCTTTGTTTATGGTACTTAACGTTTTCTATATAGTCTGCATTCTTCTGTTGAAGTATTACCATTTTTTTGGTTTGAGATAGTCGCATGACCCCAGACCCACGTAGCATGAATATGCTTTGTTTATGGTACTTAACGTTTTCTATATAGTCTGCATTCTTCTGTTGAAGTATTACCATTTTTTTGGTTTGAGATAGTCGCATGACCCCAGACCCACGTAGCATGAATATGCTTTGTTTATGGTACTTAAC
>NW_013670344.1:3523-14338 GCF_000517525.1 Limulus polyphemus
AAATCCATATTCATAAATCCTACGAATATGCATGTAAGTGCTTCATTTGTAATTTATAGGCCTCTAGAACAACGGCAATATCCTTAAGTGAAACGTACTCGCACTATGATATCAACTACACTAAAACCAAACGTATTTTCTTGCGAAACCGAAGAGTTTCGGGAAGGGTGTATTGTAGTATGTTAGGGAAAAAAAGAGAATATGATTATATATAAATATATTTTACTGGTGTGTCATAATCGCCATTTTTTTCTTACAGTTATGCATACCATCACATACTGTCCACTATAAAAACTGGTTATAAGCCCTCATGTTTACCAGTAAATAAAACACTCTTTCCAGTGGTATAAACATCGTCGTCAAACTGTCTTAAGTTATAGACGTTATATTTACACAACTCGAGCAGTTTCATTTCTGTGAAGTAATTTTCTTAAGGTGAATTAGAAGTCAAAACATAGCATGTAGGCCTTCAACGTTTATTACGTAACCGCATGTGTTATCAAGCGAAAGTCACTCGCATATTATAATAAGATAAACACAATTTTTATAGAATCCAATTTCAAGAATTTAGAAATGATTCCGTCCCTATTATCAAGGCCAGTTCTCTCAAATGAAAAAATCGTGGGTGTGAGGTTCATAATTTATGTTATTATCTATCAAATATTAACAGAAAATTGCAAGTGGAGAGTGGAAAAGTTAAATAATTCAGCATTACCGTCTGTTACACGAACAAACTCACGTGGCGAATATTAGGACCCAATAGCAGCTACAGGGAGGGGGGACTCAGCGCTATGTTACTGTGGATAACATGTAACACATGGGGGACTCAGCTCAATGTTACTGTGGATAACATGTAACACATGGGGGACTCAGCTCTATGTTACTGTGGATAACATGTAACACATGAGGGACTCAGCGCTATGTTACTGTGGATAACATGTAACACATGAGGGACTCAGCGCTATGTTACTGTGGATAACATGTAACATATGAGGGACTCAGCGCTATGTTACTGTGGATAACATGTAACACGTGGGGGACTCAACGCTATGTTACTGTGGATAACATGTAACACATGGGGGACTCAGCTCTATGTTACTGTGGATAACATGTAACACATGGGGGACTCAGCTCTATGTTACTGTGGATAACATGTAACACATGATGTGCTCTCTCCTGAAGTGCAGCGATCACACGTTTTGCAAGACAAACCTCCAAAGAACGGAAATACGCCAGCAAATGCCGTTGAAATATTAAATTACAAATAATAAAAATAGGCTATCATGTGATCAATCTTTGTGTTATATTCTACCCACAGATATTTTAACACAATTCTGCCCCATCATGTGTAAGAAAGTAATTTAATATATACATATCATTGTAACAACTAGTATTTGAATGGATAGTAGTAGCATGTGAAATAAGTTATATGTTGGATTCAGATTTATCTACCTTTTCTGATCCAACGTGTCTTCTAAATATCGTGAATATAAAACATTATACACTTAATACAGTCAGTTTACGTTGAAGCCTTGTTTAATTGTGTATTCCGTATAGGAAATATAGTTTACGTTGTAGAAAGTTAACAAATTGATGTATGTAAACGTATTCACTGGATGATTAGAAATAATACAACAAAAATAAACTATTAAATACAGCTCCACGTCCTGTGTTTTCACACCACTATGTGTGTTTAGCAGGTTCTGTGATGAGTCATGCGGATACCAAACAGCCTGAAGGTTATAAGAAAGCAGAGAAGAGCAAACATTTTGATTATCTAATTACACACCACAAAAAAAACATGCTTAGATAAATATTTATATATATCTTGTCGTGAACATGTTCAGAAAGGACACGCTGAGTAAAATGGTGATGAAGATTTTTATACAAAAGATAAAAACAAAACAAAAGACACTATACAAGCATACTTGTTTTGTCGAATTTCACTCAAAGCTACTCGAAGACTATTTGCGCTAGCCGTCCTTAATTTTGAAGTGATACACTAAAGAGAAGGACGCTGATTTACATTACCCACCGCCAACACTTAGGTACTCTTTACCAACGAATAATGGAAATGACTGTCACATTATAACGCCCCACGGCGCCGTAACTACCAGGTTATACCAGGCCTATACAAGTACGTTACTTAAAGTTTCGTTTAAGGGTCAGGCTTTATTAAGTGTGCAGTTTGATGTCGCCAGTGTTCTGGGAATGATAGACGATAGACAGAACTTTCCAAACATATATAATATGTTGAGTTTGTGTTATGTTTTTCCAGCAAACCAAGGAAATAAACAATGGTGGGGTGTTAAAAGTAGCATGTCGCCAGCAGAAAAATTTAATTTCAGAGTAATAACACAAACACTGATTGTCCCATTACTTTTTCACATATAAAATATATAAATAATATGTCGCCGTAATCATGTGTTCTCCTTTACGGTTGTGTATTTTCAAGACAATAATTACACATTTTTTGACTAAATAAAAAGATCAGAGTCTAAAATCAATCCGGGAAGTGTATAATTTGATTTGATCATACCACAAACACAGGGTATCGAGGGATATTTTGGATATTCCCATTTGGAGCTTGTAATAAAATTAGTTTGTTTTAAGCACGTGATCTCCGTTACGCATATATCTAGTGTAGATATTCAAATTATATCATTTTGTTATATCGTTATACATAAGAGCCAAGACATCTGTTGTTATCAATAACTAAAAGGGTAAGAGTAAATTGCCTTCTTCAATACAAACCATTGAACATGAAATTGCGTGAACTCCTTTACGTGTTCTTCTTTACTTCAGTTTTGCTTCGGAGGGGAATATATAGAGTGCATAATGCTTTTTCCGCCATATTTAAATTTCCACTATGTGCAGATGATTAGGGTAGGGTGGATTTGAAATGTATTAGTCACAAATCAACTTATTTTAAGAAAAGTCCTTGAAAGTGGGATTACATAACAGCAGTGTATCTCTTTAACTAATATTCAGATGGTGTGAGTGCTGATAGTTTTAGGTTTAAATGACTGATAAATCACAAAGCTAATACTATGAGCGATAATTAGGGGTTTATTTATAAAAACAGATAATTGGGGACGTGGTGAGATGCATGTAAAGGAGATCACACAATGGGCAAATGAGATCACCATTTTAATTCAACTCCTTATATTTGCTTTTTAGTATAATGCCACATTATAATAAAACTTACATTTATGATCTGTGAAAGTAGTTTAATACAAAATAACTCTATTATTATCCTGCTATAGCTGGATTTACTGTAGAAATGTAAAGGAGATCACATTAATTTCTACACCTGTCTTTGCTAATATACAGAGGTAGTATTTATTTCGGTGATGGGTTTCATATTTGTGTTTTTAGAATGTATGGTAAACAAAGTCGGCAGCTGAAATATTATCACGGAAAAAAAAAGAAGCAGAATGGAAAACCTTCTTATAGTTTGTTTGCTTTTTGCTTTTTTTTCTCTAGTTACAATATAATCTGGTAAAGGAGAACACATGTGAAAAACAGTAGTCATCTTCATTAGGGGTTTGTTTGTTTGTAATTAAGCACAAAGCTACACAATGAGCTATCTGTGCTCTGCCCACCACGGGTATCGAAACCCGGTTTCTAGTAAGTCAGCAGACATACCGCTTTGCCATTGGGGGGCATATCTTCATTAGGTGGAAAATATGACAGAATATAGACCGAGTGTTAGATGTTTGGCACAAGGTTTTCAGTAGTTATATTTTAAAGAACTGTATATATCACACTTATAGTAGAAGTGCTTTTTTTCAATATTTTCTACTTGAAAATGGACACTTAAGAAAGCCTAGTCCTTAAGCATGCAATAAAAGTGAAAATGCCACTTTTTAAATTTCTTTGCTACCATTTAATATAAATTAAAATACAATAAAGGACACGATAAAACTCTACGTGAACGCAGCCGTCAATCAAAGCTACATATGGGCTACCTGCGCTCTGTCTACTACTAGGAATCTTAACTACGGATTGAATCGTTTTAAGTCTCCAAACTTATCGCCGACCTGAAAAGGAGGGCATCAAGATGAGAAAAACAACAACAAATATTATAAACCTACGTTATACGAAACTCCAAAATGTTTGTCTACGAACTCTACGACGAACTTTATGAATAAATTCTGGGATTTAGTTTTAATATTCCATTGTTCAGTATTAGGGTAATACAGTGATGCAACAGTAGGTTGACCTTCAGCTAACGAAAGAAAAATTACCAGCGGGTGTTTTATCTTAGGTGCTTTAACACGTACAAGGAAGAAAGACAATCTTTAGAAATATGTATACATACACTATATAATTTATTTAACATGTATCCAATACATAGTTTCCTTCTGTTTGATGTTTTACAATTGAATACGATTCAATATAATAAAAACAACAAACTTACTGAAAGATTCAAGATACTCTCTCACCTATTCAACTTACTAAGAATATCATATGTAAATGGTTAGTTTCTCTCACCTACTCAACTTACTAAGAATATCATATGTAAATGGATACTTTCTCTCACTTATTCAACTTACTAAGAATATCATATGTAAATGGATACTTTCTCTCACTTATTCAACTTACTAAGAATATCATATGTAAATGGTTACTTTCTCTCACCTACTAAACTTACTAAGAATGTCATATGTAAATGGATACTTTCTCTCACTTATTCAACTTACTAAGAATATCATATGTAAATGGTTACTTTCTCTCACCTACTAAACTTACTAAGAATATCATATGTAAATGGATACTTTCTCTCACCTACTAAACTTACTAAGAATATCATATGTAAATGGATACGTTCTCTCACTTATTCAACTTACTAAGAATATCATATGTAAATGGTTACTTTCTCTCACTTATTCAACTTACTAAGAATATCATATGTAAATGGTTACTTTCTCTCACTTATTCAACTTACTAAGAATATCATATGTAAATGCATACTTTCTATCATCCACGAAAAACAAAATACAACAACAAATAACTGAACTATTCTTATTGAAAACTAAGGACGTGCTTATTGAACGGTGGGATAACGATATTATTTCCAGTTTAAATGATTAAGCATAATATTAACACAGAATATTATATTCAGTGTGTAATCTTACATAATAACTTTTAAACACAGTGAAATAAAACGAACTGTTAAATTTCTCATTTAGCCCTAGTTCATGTTTTTATCACATTTCTGATCACCTAGAACAAAGAAATTTTCAGAGAATATAAAGGAACAACCTAATGGTACAATACCACACAAAGATGCATCACAATGTCCAAACCTTTTAGATCTTCATCTACTAAACAAATGTTATGTTAGGAAGACATGTCGGTTTATATAATATTCTTCATCATGGATTACTTTGAAATTTTGGTTCATTTATACACATCATTTAGTTTATTGATAACATTTATATATGTATATAGAACACATTCAATTTTAATGTATATTGTTGAATGTTTTCTCTTTGTTGGATAATCATTATTCAAAACATGAAAAATAACAACAGAAAGTGCATGAAATATTGTTCACCAATAAATGCAAATATATGTCACATAGTTATACAGTTGTCATGTATGAAAATATAATATTTGACTTGGCTTATTAATATGTTTAGTGACACTGTTACTTGTGAATTATGAGGAATAAAACAAACAAGCCCCCCAGTGGCACAGCGGTATATCTGCGGACTTACAACGCTAGAAACCGGGTTTCGACACCCGTGGTGGGCAGAGCACAGATAGCCCTTGTGTAGCTTTGTGCATAATTAAAAACAAACAAAGAAAAATAACAACAACTAATAAGTGTGGTGAGTTCAGGCTCCAAATGTACTCTTACTTTTAGTCTTACCTGCATAAACTGTGTCACCAAGATCATACTCTACAGGAACACTTGGGAAATCTTTTAAGTTTTTTCCGCTGAGGTTTAGCACCCCAGTTACACTGGTTTCTTGAAAAATTCGACCTAACGTTCGGGTAGACTGATGAGTCTCATTTTGACCACTTAGAGTAAATGTAAATTTCCCCATTCTTGTCTATCCGTCATGTTCTGTGTCTCAGATGTGAGTGAGCTTTGCTATGCATCATGGGACTGTTGGCAACGTTAAGTGTACTACGGTTACTATATACAAGACGAGGTTATACTCAGTGGTTAATGGCTTGGAGGTCGCATTGAAAAAAATCCGAAAAAACAAACTTTTTTGGCACCAACTTTAAGAACGTGCTATTAACTGCATTATATTATATAAATATACTTGCACAAGCACACGTGTTGAACATTTAATGTGCAACGAAACAATGCAAGAAAGATATATACATCGATTAATATATATTCTTTCTATATATTTGTGTGTGTGTGCATATACTGCCAAATTTGAAAGATTGAAATGAGACAATAGAAATAAGACTTACTGCAAAATTTGTTTAAGATACAAATTTGTTGAGAACAAAAAATAGTATTAAGTTACAATTAATATCTACCGAAATAACTTCTAAAGTCCAACTGCTCCAGAGAAGTGGTGATGATTTGCTAAATATATAAGTCAGTCTTACTGAAATTAATAAAACTTTAGTTGATGTCACCTATGATTAACTGTCATTTCTTTGAATAAGTATCATTGCAAGTAGCTAATAACATGCATTCCTTAACATGGATTTAACTTACATTATATATTATGTATCATTCATTAACCTTCTCCTCTCGTTATTAGTTTTTGTTATTAGAATTTAATTATCATTTTGTTAAAGTGTTTAATTTTAATTACTTTGAATGAATAAAATATAAGTATATTTAATGAGATTCTTCTCAGTACTACCTCTTAACTTAAAGTATTACATGATGTATCTTACTCAAACTTTTTTGTCTCAGAAATTTTTGTTTGCAAAAAAGTGTTGGATTTCTTTAGCTTTTATTTCATAATTAATAATAACCTTGAAATATAAAAACAAAACTTGTATAAACTTCTTGAACCATAAATACTTGAATTGTTGTTTTCTTAGTGCAAAGTTACACACTCAGTCGACCGCGGAGAATCGAACCCGGATTTTATCATCGTTGTTGGATATACAAGACTGTCCAGTTTAAGAATTATTATTTAGTTTATTTAATGATTCAATATTTAATGATTAGTTAGTTTTCGTAACAAGGGTGTTAAAAGTTAATTATTTTAGAAGCGATGGCCATGAGAACTTTGGATGGGAGTCGTATGTTGTTTATGCAGTTTAATTATTACTAGGCTTTTGTAATATTGTTGACGTCATCTTACTCGAAGCTTCTAAGTTTTCCTCGTTATGTTTAAAATTATTGTTACTAGAGGGCTAGATATTTCTAGATTTTTCTTTCGCGTGTTATAAATACGTGCAGATATAGTAAGTTAAGTTAAGTTAGTGAAGGTAAAAGTGAAAAAAGTGAAGGTAGACTGCGTGGTTTTTAGTTTAGTTATAAAGGGCGATTTATAAAGTGAAAGTTTCACGGTTTGTATTGTAACAACAGAGATAGAAAAGAATGATTTATCTTATCAAGTGGGTTCTAAAGTACTTGAACCAGACCTGTGTGAATTTTGACATAAAAGATAATTATTTAAAACTCTGGATACGACTGTGGTAACCCATGAGGTAATATAAGTGAATTTATCACTGATTCTATTGTGTTAAAAGAGTAGAGAAGAAATAATTCGCCTTGTCAATTAGGTTCTAAAGTAACTGAACCAGCCTGTGTGGACTTTTTACGAAAAATAGAATTATTTAAAGCTCTATATTCAACTGTAGTAACCAATGGTGTAACAGTTTTTTGCATACGTTTGACTTGTTTGGAATATATCATTATAAAACAAGTGGATTGTGTGCTATCCAAGTATTGTTGAAATTTATCGCCAACAAGTCACAGACACTTACTGTAAAGAATCGCGGCCTTATACAAAACTTGACAGTGGTAAACGGCAGTAAAATAAGATGTGAACGACAGCAAAAGTAGGCCTATATACGCACAACTGCAGTGGTGGCGAAAATAGCGTAAAGATTAAAATCATGCTATATAACCATATTGGCTGATTTTGATAAATAGATAGAGAGAGGTGAACGACTTGGACTAAAAGATAGTAATTTACTAGAGTTTGTTAAACAACAACAACTAGAGAGAGAAGAGTGGCAACAGAAGAGAGAGGAAGAAAGACTAAAAGAAGAAAAGGAGAGACTGGAAATAGAGATAATAAGAGAACAAAAAGAGAAAGAAGAAAATGAGAGACTGAAAATAGAGAGAATAATAATACAAATTGAAAAAGAAGAAAAAGAAAGAGAGAGATGAGAGACTGCTTAGCTCACCCAACAGAAAGAGGAAGGGCCCAAGAATAACAATAGGGTCAAGGCCAGCAGAAACAAGGTGTCCAAATATGATGAACAGAAAGACCACATGGATGCTTTCCTAGAGAGATATGAAAGATCTGCCCAAATTGGAACTGGGACAAAGGTGATTGGGAAGTCTGTCTTAGTCCCCTTCTCACAGGAAAATGCCTACAAGTGTATGCAGGCATGACGTCAAAAGATGCCATGGACTATGACAAGTTAAAAGTGGCTTTCCTGAAATGCTATGAACTTACCAAAGAAGGTTTTCATCAGAAGTTCAGAGAAGTCAAACCTTACACTGGAGAAACCGTATTTCAGTTTGTGACACGTCTATACATCAATGCTTAATAAGATGGGCTGACATGGCCAAGTGTGAAAATAGTTTTGAGAGACTGGCAGATCTACTAATATATAAACAGTTCATGATCACGTGCTTAACTGACATGTCACTGTTTCTAAAGGAGAGAGTACCAATAGACGTGGATGAAATGATCAAGCTGGCAGAACAATATATAGAAGCCCTTTGAGAGATTACAAATGGTAAGTCTAAGGATAACCAGTTAAAGGTGAAACAAGGAATGGTTGACCAGAAACAGGTTACCATTAAAGATGACAAGAACTCAATGGACAAAAGGGAAAAAAAGTGCTTGGCTTGTTAAAAAATGGGGCACATTGCGAGATTCTGCAAGTCTGTAACCAACAGGCAACAGCAGAAATCTCACTATAATGCAGCCGGAGCTACTTACAAGAATGGTGCTGGCAAGAAACACGAAAAGAGTGACTATCACCATGGATGTTGCTGCCAAAAGAACAATAATAGATACAACTCATCAGCTTCACCACAAGAAGGAAATGCCATTTCCATGATTAAACAGTGCACGACTGATGGTCAGCTCAAGTTAGCAAATGGACCAACAGTGCCAGTAGTTATTGGAGCATGTGACAAACAGAGAGGTATGTGAAGGCTATGTCGGGAACGCGAAAGTGAAGGTCCTACGAGACATTGGGTGTAGTAGTGCAGCAGTAAGAACCAGTCTTATATCTGATGGTCAGATGATGGGCAATGTATGGCTGTTTGTGCTGATTTATGGGACAGAGAGAAACTTTCCCATAGCAAGAATAAAGGTGGACACTCCATTCTATGTGGGAGACCATGAAGCCATGTGTATAAAGGAACCAATCTACGACTTTGTATTTGGAAACATACCAAAGTAGAAATTTGGAGGAACTTGAGAGAAAGGAAACCGATGAGGCAAGAAATGAAGAGCAACCAAGACATCAAGCGCTGAAAAGTCTCGAGAGATGACATCCCGAATGTAGGTCTATGGGAACTTAATGAAGCAGAGAAGAACTATCCTTCGCTGCAGAAATGCTGGGACAGTGCCCAAGAGAAAGTCGAGCTCAAGACAAATGGGAACGAGACTTACAAAACAGAAAGCCGGAAAGGAGTATCGTATGAGATTTATCAAAGCAGTTATACTGAGGAAGTTAAACGGATTAAAGGCGGTCAGGAGCACTTCTATGACAGGAAGGCCAACGATCGATATTTCAAGGTCAGACAGAAGGTCTTAGTTCTGCTACCTACAAATAACAACAAACTCACCTTGCAGTAGAAAGGACCTTTTGAAGTGCAAGGAGTGGTCAAAAGAATGGACTATAAGGTGAAAGTGGGTGGGATGACCAAGATCTACAACGCCAATCTGTTGAAGAGGTACTTCGAAAGGGAAGAGGACCTAATGGGTGCATTTAGTGAGGCACAGGTGGACATGGCAGGTGTGGCTGTCATAGATGCAGAACCAGGAGACAGTGACTTTGTTATAGAAGATGAAAAGCTACTAGACTTAAGACCACTGAGTGGAGATGAGACATACAAGGACGTCAACATCAGTGAAGAACTGACTGTCAAGCAGAAGAAAGAGGTACACGATTTATTGTGCCAGCATACAGATACATATAGATAAGACAGACTTCATGGAACACAAGATAAAGACAAAGGTACCTTAGGCGTGAATTCTACAAGACTTAGCCCCTCAGTGGCACAGCGGTATGTCTGATGACTTACAATGCTAGAAACCGGGTTTTGATACCCGTGGTGAGCAGAGCACAGATAGCTCATTGTGTAGCTTTGTGCATAAATTCATACAAACAAAAAACAAACAATACAAGACTTAATTGTTAGTGTAGGTGTGTTGATAAGCTCAAAGCTACACATTGGGCACTCCGTGCTCTGCCCACCACAGCTATCGAAACCCGATTTTTAGTGTTGTAAGCAATCAGACTTACCGCTGAGTCAATGAAAAACACAAGACTTAATAAATTAGTACATTCAATGCTTTCAACCAAGCTTAATTACATCGAAGGCCCTGAATGGCCAGGTGGTTAGGGCGCTCGACTCGCACTCTGCGGGTCGCGGGTTCGAATCCCCGTCACACCAAAACATGCTCG
>NW_013670344.1:15063-28235 GCF_000517525.1 Limulus polyphemus
AAAAACAACATTGTTTTGCTCCTTAAGCTGTATTATAGATGTGTGTTGTATTAAAAATAACAACCTATTTCAACATTCTTTATCTACATATTCTAACCATAAGAAGGAATTTTCTGGCATGTGTTGTATTAAAAATAACAACCTATTTCAACATTCTTTATCTGCATATTGTAACCATAAGAAGGAATTTTCTGGCATGTGTTGTATTTAAAATAGAAACCTATTTCAACATTCTTTATCTGCATATTCTAACCATAAGAAGGAATTTTCTGGCATGTGTTGTATTAAAAATAACAACCTATTTCAACATTCTTTATCTGCATATTGTAACCATAAGAAGGAATTTTCTGGCATGTGTTGTATTTAAAATAGAAACCTATTTCAACATTCTTTATCTGCATATTCTAACCATAAGAAGGAATTTTCTGGCACTCGAAGTAATTTATGTTTATTTTTTGCGATGAACTTATCAATCAGGATAGTACTGCTTTTAAACACAGGAATTATCTGCAGTGGTATACATAGATAAATTTGATGGATTTCCTGGTGTAGCAAATGTTTCTAGCAGTCCCTGCTAGAAGGCGTTAGTAGTTAATTGTGATATCCGAGATTTTGTAACCTAAGAAAACTGCTTTGAAAAAATAAAGAAAGAAGAGAAACACATCGCATTACACAACAATTATGTAATCTGTGTAATAATTCTCAGAATATTTATTTGATTAATATTACAACATCTAACGAACTTGACTTGATGAACATATAAAGAGAGCTCTAGGAATCCGTCACACTTCTCAGTCAAACTTAGCGGGAAAAGTGACGTCTGGTCCTTGTGATTTATCTATTTTTAATCCCTCAATCTTTCTTTTTACAACCCAGGAATACATTAATTCAGGGCAATTCCAAAATTTTCCATAGAATGCTTAGGTTCCGGAATACTGCTGACATCCTCTCTCTTTTAAAAACATTAAATAACTTGTACAAGATTAAGATTGTCATATCAGTAATTAAACTTTAAAAAATATCGTGACTATATGATTATGTTTGCAAAGTAAATAAAATCAGGAATTTTATAGCAACATTCAGTCATTATTAGGCATACTCGTGTAAATCAAGCCATTTTGTACTTTTTACCACAATATTCAAAGTTAGAGTAACAAATTTCCCTTTTCGTTTAGTGTTATGAAATAATAAGTTTATATTTCACAAAACTGTATTAAATCATGGGTATTTGTGTATTCATGGCAAAACAACTAATGCTATTTGCTGCTGTCGCTAATTTTGAATTATTGCTCATAGGGAATGCGGCTAGTCAGCTTACCACTCACCATCCTCGCTAATGGACTGACTGTCACTCTTATAACATAAACAAAGCTTAAAGTGCGGGAAATGTTTAGATATCGCACGGATTCGAATCTAGTTTGCCAGCTCCGAAATCCAGAGCTCTACTGTGTGGCCAATTTGCACTCCAATATATATAACTCATAACTTATGGGACATTTGGGAGACTTCTGGCCCATCAAGGATAATCTGACTCCCAATCTCCATTAAAGGAAAACTAATCAACAAATTCAGCCTTAATCCTCAAACATTCTTCAACCCTTTTTTAAACTTCTATATAGTCTTGCTTATAATAAAATTCATGTTGTCAACACGATTTTTTTTTAATTTCGCGCAAAGCTACACGAGGGCTATCTGCGCTAGCCGTCCCTAATTTAGCAGTGTAAGACTAGAGGTAAGGCAGCTAGTCATCACCACCCACCGCCAACTCTTGGGCTACTCTTTTATCAACGAATAGTGGGATTTACCGTCACATTATAACGCCCCCACGGCTGAAAGGGCGAGCGTGTTTGGTGTGACGGGGATTCGAACCCGCGACCCGCAGATTGCGAGTCGAGCGCCCTAACCACCTGGCCATGCCGAGCCTTGTCAACACGACAACTTATATTTATTCTAAATAAACAAGTTAAACATCGAAAAAGCTTTTTTCCCTAAATCTTCGTTTGAGTAATGATAATAATATATAGATAGATATAAGCGAAATTCCGTCCCCTCACATCAGAAATAGTCCTTCTCAGAGTCTCAATAAAGACGGTAGCAGATTATTAGCTGGAAGATAAGCTATAAAGTAACTAGTATACAGCAATAAATTAATATTAATAACAATTTCAATAATTAAACTTATGTGATCGTACAGGTTAATAACCATGATATTATATCATGAATCACGATAGTGGTTCATAATAAAGATCGCAAGGAATTTGCATAAAATCCTAATAGAACGTTCGGGCAAAAACACCTTAAACAGTAAAGATTCAGTTAAAGCAAAATCTTAAAACCTTTAATATTGACTGCTAAAGCTGTACACAGAAAAAAAGTACAAAAAAGTATGCATGTTAGACTTACAAGGAAAATCAAATCCGCTCAAAACGGCCTTTTTGTAATTCTTCTTCTTCTTATTATTATTCTCTTGCCAGCCTACAACAGAAATGGCTTGGTATATTGTACCGAAACCTTTTGAATACTAAATAAGGTACTGCGAAGGTCGTAGGGGTATTGAAAAGTCGATTTTGTTCTTCTATATATTACATAAGCTAAAAACATCATAATTTTAGTGTAAACGGTGTTATCTTTGCCCCTAGAAGTTATTTTTCTTATAAATATTTGTTGTTCCTTTAAAAAGCTTAAGTACAGTGTGAAACAGGAATTACCAGCCAATAATATATGAACATTAGATTAATGTAACATGTAGGTACTCAATGCTTTGTACATTGTATAATCCGTATCTTTAGTGAGCCAACCCCTATATTATGTATGAAGTGAAGGGTAAAAAAACAACAACCAATACACATAAGTTTAAATTTTATCTTTCACACATACTTTAAAAGACAGGCAGGTTTATTTGAAGCGATGTTTAGACGTATATGTTTTATTTGAAAAGGATGTTTTTTTGCTGGTAAAATTGTGTACGCGCTCAATGAGGGTTGTGTCTTAGTCTAGGCATATATTTGCCCATTTCTATGTATTATATATAAATAATTTTGTTACACAAAAGCTATAAATACTCACTATATTCCCAAACAAATCTCCATGACAATCTCCACCTGCAGCTTAACACGTTACATCTCGACTATTGCGATCTAATGGCCAATAGCTACAGTAAATCATCATGAACAGTATCAGTTAGCTACTAGCTATGTTTATTATCATTACAATGTATAGAGTTAACTACCATATCAAACAATTCTTTACTCATAGTTGAGCATAAAAAAGTCAGAAAACGAGATAAATAAAAAATTGGGAATTCAACACATGCAAATAGGGAACATAAAAAAAGTAAGGAAACAAGGCTGGAGATACTGTAGAGTGTAGACATTATTTACTCAAACTACAAATCCCTATTTTGACTCCATCAAATGTGATACTAGATAACAGCATGGAGCCAAAATAGGGATTTATAGTTTGAGTAAATAATGTCTACAGTATATCCAACCTTGTTTGCTTACATTTTTTACGATCCCTATTTCCAGCTTTTTAAATTCCCAATTTTTCAGCTTAGGGAATTACATAGGCCTCTTTATCGATTCTAATAGTTGTTAGTGTAATGTTTAATTTTTATGCCTGTGAATAGTCTAATTACTTATGTGACCTAGGTTATTTAAGCTGTGTACTCCTAATCTTAATACTATAGTGTTGTAGACACAATCTATAATTTCAACTAATAAATTGAAAAACGAAATAAATTCAAATCTAGCAATCAGTAATTAGTTATTATCTGAAGAATATTATGACAAAAGGACGACAATAGAAGTATCTCCCGGGATTCCATATAAGGAATACAAACACAGAAACTGCAGCTGTTGTATGATTTACGGCTATTACAAACAGTAGAAAACTTTGCGTGAAGCAGAGGCTTTTACAAAATTCTAGCGCCACCAAACGTTTCTATGACGTAAGTACGACAATCCTTCATGTAGTAACGGTTGGATTACGTTGTTACTGTACTCGAAATGATACACGAGAACACAGAGATCGTAGATGGTAGAGCTGTGATAAATAAAGCAGAGATCAGACAGAAAATAGCGCATGTAATATATCATGTGTTGCACTTAAAATTGGAGGATGACGGAATAAATGAAGTATTAAAAATATCCAATGAACAAAAGGTACTATTTGTAATTTAATCGGATTATTCAATGAATGTTTGTTAATTACTAAACCTACTTTAATGTTATTCTAAAATGTTTCTTCTGCATTACGTAGACAAGTAGTAGAAGTTATTCTTCAAGATCTTGTCATTCTTATAACAGAATCACGTTTTCCATTTATCTAGAACTAGCGAGAGCGAAAGCTCTCATCACCGACATGTATACTAATTATTAAACACTTCTAGAGCGAGTTTGGCTTATGTATGCAGATTTATTAAAAGAAACAAGCTAAATGCCAGTCATATGACAGGAAATAATGACAAATTTTTCTTTTGTAAATTATATCTAAATAAATGTTTCATGAACATGTTTTCTAAAAATCAGTTATAATCAAGTAACAATGTGTGTATGGAGAACGACTATCCTATTTCTCGTATTTCACAAAAAGAACATGTTATAGTATAACTGGTCATCTCATTTAAGTATTGTTTGTTTGATTAGCATTTTGATTTCTGCATACTTTTAAGTTGTGTTCAAGTGTTATTCTCGATAAATACTTATAGATTGAAACATGCGAAAAACTGATTCTCAAAGACGTATTCCTTCTTGGTCAACTGTAATGACCTGCTAATTATTGATTGTGATGGTAAAGGTAGTGAATTTTATCATGAATTTCGGGGTCTTCTCTTGGACTGTCTTCCTGATTTTGGCTTTAGTATGACACCTGCTGAGCTGAAAAAGCGTGTTTAATTTGGGAATTTTAAAAATTGAAATGTCCTGCGGGTGAAACACGCGGGTTATTACAGAGTTCCGATTGGACAAAATTTGGTGACGTTGCGTCATTGTGTCTCTTTGACAATCAAGTAAACGTATTGGGGAATTTTAGCCAGTGATTATGATTTTTGTACTCCAGCAATACGAAGAGTGGAGTGCGCGTATACCTGATTCGATCTTATTACTCATCACGATCTCTACTAACCTACTTTCAAATCTACTTATATGTCCAAAGTAGTGCATCGTCCCTTTTTTATATATATGGCTGGAATAATTTAAAAAAGATAAACTTCTTTGTCGTCCCACAAAAACGCCGTCGTTTCGTGCAAGTTACGTGTCGATCAATACTCTAACGGCCGAGATATCGTCTTTATATGTATATATGTATACTAGTGTATAGCTCGTCAAAATTCACGGGTGTTAAGAACACCTTGTAAAGATTGCTATAAATTAACTAAAAAACAATTTTATTTACATTAAAAATCACATTTTTCTTTTACAATATTTCTTTATACACAACACTGACAGTGAAAATATCATCAGTAATTTTCAACTTCCCTTGGAACTGTGAATCAATAATGTTTACTTTCATTTTTTCTTTGGACGTGCATCTGGAAAAGGCCACGTAAAGTTAACTAAACGCCGTCTTCTTTCTTCTCGTGTTTCTTCTATTTGAATATTTATTAATTAACATTATTCACAACTTAAGACTTTCTAAACATAGCTTTTCGACTTTCATAGGAGTACATGGTTTAACGTTATGAAATGAAGAACTGACAGCTTGATTTACGTGCTACAATTAATATAATCAGTTGTTTTTAAGTATGTGTTTAAAATTTAAATTAACTTATTTGGAGGATCTATTTCAAACATACATATAATTTAATGGTTTTACAATAGTAAGAATTATTTTGTAATTTAAGAAGTAATTTCAACAAAGCAAATGAATTCTAAACTAATTTATTGATTACATGTTGAATGTTTAACGAAAACTATAGGAAGAAGGAATCGTACACTATAATTCAGAACATAATAATAACTGGTAAGTTCTAGTGAAGAGAGACAGATGGATTTCGTGATTTAGTTAAAACGAATGAGAGATGATATTAATTTAAAAGTAACTTTATTTAATAAAGCTACCACTGTTAATAGTTTCAAATAGTTTTAAAATAAAATTTACCTTAAATTGTGATGAATATTCTTCTTGTTACCTCCGACCGGTTAATTATTCCTATTAGTTCTCGAGCTCGCCACAAAAAGCGCTGATGACAGAGTGACGTGGAGACAGAAACTGCTTACTATTCATATATATAGATAGATAGATGGTTTGCTACAAACAATACTGGGTAAAAAAGTACACGTAATTTTATAATTACTTTATACATTAAAAACAAAAAGGGAGGTTAAAAGAATATGTAATCCAGTGAAGAACTTGATTTGACTCAATAATAAATCAAATTTACTTAAAACATTAAATAAAAAGCACTTCGTGTAAAATAAGTAGTTTCATATTCCCGGGAAATACAGCTACATTCCGAGTTATAGAATCAGTAAAATCTCAACAGCACGAAACTTCGTTTTCTTATTGTTTTTTAAATTTATTACCATTAGAGTTCGAAATTTTAAATTTATCCCTTGGAGTATCCGACATGTGTTCTTCATGCATCATTTAGAATATAGACGAATTGAAGTGAAATATTAGTTTCGCGGGTAAAGACATAAAACTATCAAATATCTGAACAATATTCCACTTTTCATGTGTCAGATTGGAATAAATTTCTTCTTCAGTTCAGTTGGTTCTGTTTAAAATTTCCACTTCATGTCACAGTTATGATGCTGAGGTAATTTATCAAATGGAAAACAAAAAATGATTTCTCTTGTACCGATATAAAACGCTTTATGATATATTTACTGACAGATAAATCAGAGAATTTTCACAAAAAGTAATCACTTCAACCTTAAGAAAAACATTAGAATATTTTCAAGCACTATGCAAATTATATAGAAATTCTAAAGCTGGTGAAAATATTTGGGAATTCTATCTTTGACTGAAAGAAAATGACGTTATATATTTACACCTCTCCTCTCGAGAAGCATGCCCCTCTCATTGTCAGCAATGAGCATTATACCCTTGGGCTTTCACCTGACTTGCCAGTAGAAGAGATCATTGTTGATAACTATAGTATGTTTCATGCTACAACGATCCTTTCTTATGGGGAGCACATGTGATACCTTTGGCAACTCATCTAGTTCCGTGAGTATCTAAGGCGAGCCCCCCAGCGGCATGTCTGCGGACTTACAATGCTAGAAACCGGGTTTCGATACTCGTGGTGGGCAGAGCACAGATAACCCTTTGTGTAGCTTTGTGCTTAATTACAAACAAACATAATAATCTAAGGTGATAGAGACTTAGTGGTTCCCTTGACCAACTTTATGCATTAAAGATGAAACCGAAGAATATTGAAATTCTGGAAAATTATCTACTAACTAACGTATGGTATTCTTATACACTGAATGTCAGATGATTCCTGAGCTCTATAGATGTAAGGAATATAGTGTGTCTTTAGGTTCAAACTATGGCAGCCAAATGCGGATGTCAGATTGAAGGAGAATACTATTCATTACGCTTATAAAATGTTACAAATGTCACGTTATGTTCTGGTTCTTTCAACTGTAATCAAAATTTAACTAGCTTCAAACACAGCATGCAAAGGAAACATGAAAACTGTGACACTACAGCCAAGAACTATTCCAGGGTTTATACCTTCCAATCTTTTGAAGTCCTGAACTTGTATATTACTTCACTGTTCTCGCTGTGAACGAGGTTGCGCGGAGTCGACTTTTTGAAGTCTATATTCATTTATAAGTGTCCCTATAGCGCAATGGATAGCGCGTTGGATTTCTAATCCAAAGGTACCGGGTTCGTTTTCCGGCAGGGATGCCAACACCATTGTCTGGTCCCAAGTCCAGGATGAGAAAGGAGGAGGGTTGGGTGCGACTAGCAACGTCGCCCCGTAAAAACCAACCTGCTAGAAAATTACTGCAACAACAACTTCCGTCGGCGAGGTGTTGTTGGGGCCATATGCTCCAGTGGGAGTTTACTATATTATATACCTAGTCTACTATACTATATTATTATTATTATCATACATTTATAAAGAGAAATCTTTAGCGTTTAGAAAACTTATTCAGTATTTATTAGCAATATAAGAATAATCAATATAAAAATGTCTTTAGTGATAATAACATAGGTAAAATGATTTCAGTAATGGTACAAAGAGGGAAGAAATAACTAAAGACACTAAAGATAACACCATTTATTATTCTCTTCTCTTACAATTCAGGTCAAACTTTGTATCCTAAGTACATTTATTAGGGGATTTGTTAGATTATGGTCTACTCTGGCTACATATTTTTTAAAGAACTCAGATAGTATCAAGAAATTAAGTGGTTAAATATAAATTATAACCATCTTCGCATCAAAACAGAAACAAACAAAACTACAACGTGTATCTCACATAATCATCTCGAAGCACTTCAACAAGAACTTTGACAAGGACACACACCACCCAAACACGTGTATGTAAATAATTCCCAATGCTCAAAACAAATCTGTCAACCAGTTTATTACAATTTTTTAATTTAAAAATCTTATTATAAATTAACTGAATTTTTACATTTCGCAATAAAACCCACCACTGCTGTGATACAAAACTGGTCATTCAAAAAACAAACAATCACTTCTATGGTTACTAAATTGATAATAAAGTGAATGAAAAAAGCTATTATAAGAAGTCTAATATATCTAAAACAGCATGTTTGTTTTCTTATCTTCACAGATTTAATAACAAAAACTATTTTTATACTTATTTCTCTCAGATATGATCTACGTTTATTTTCTTATCTCGTCCAAAGGGGATTTTTTTCAAAGTCAGACCTGGAAGAGTATATACTTTTGCTAGACTTTAAACTTTGCATTTCCTGTGTAAATCAGCAAGTTTTAATTAAATATTTAAAACTTAAAACTAACAAAGATAGACTTAATATAGAATGTTAAGTATCCACACAAACAGTAGTCCCGAGAAAAAAAAAACAATGGTATTAAAGCCATTTATGCTCTTTCTTAAATTTTTTTATATTGTTTAAATCTAATAAAGTTGAAAGATGCCTTTACACTTATAAAACAGAACAAAAATTTAAACAGTGATAATGAATTATAGGTGATTGTTATTTTTGTTGTAATCCAAGAATTAACATCAATTATATCTAAATTACCATTAAAACGTCTTTTGAAAGTTACGTAAGCTTTGTTAAGGTTTGATCATGCTCATAATTGTTAAAACGGCCAATGTCTTTAGCTGCGAGAGTTAATTGCAATTTAAATTAGGTTTAATAATTGACATTAGGACGATTTTATGCTTTTTAATAATGTTTTATTTCCTAAATTTTATAGTAAGCAATTTTATGGGATTTTAGGTGATATAAAAGATGTTTTAAATTTAAAATTCATTGTCTCCATTATTATGTTAAGTTATTGCAGTTTTTTATAAAAAGCATATACTTTAATGAAGTTTAAAAATAATTTCCCTGAATTAAACATTTATCTAATGCAAATATCTGGATATTTGTTGTTTTAGAGGGAATTAAATAAAAGCTGTAACCGTGTTTTGCACAAAAACGCAGTGTTTTCGACGCACTCTATATTTTCGAAATAATAGTGCGGAATTTAGAGGTGGTGCAACGCATACAATTGAATGGGGGCCTCGAGCATCAAGGGGCTTTGAGTCCTAAGGAAGGGAGCCCCAATGCAGTGCCAAGAAGAGGGGAATTGAATGGAGGCCTCGAGCAACAAGGGGCTTTGAGTCCTAAGGAAGGGAACCTCAATGCAGTGTCAGGAAGAGGGGAGATGACGAGGAAACTCTTCAAGGGGTCGCGATAAGTTTCCAAACACATGCTGAATGAAAAGGCATGGTCTAAGTCATTCTGAGGTTTGAGAATAGTTGTATTAGAAATTCTGGAACCGTTCATATTGTCAAAGAAAACTGCCGTTGAGGTGTTAGAGGATGTACTGGAAGTGACTCGGTCCAGATCTTGTACAACACTGTCCATGAGTTACCTACGCTTCACCTCACAGGTGAGTATCAGAGCATGTTTAGTCATGAGGAGATTCATGTGGAATTTGAAAAATCGGTCCCATCATGCCTGGATTCCCTGACCTTACCCTAGCTGACAACAGAGTACGGTACTTCCTGGATCGGTCCCATCACGCCTGGATTCCCTGACCTTACCCTGGCTGACAACAGAGTACGGTACTTCCTGGATCGGTCCCATCACGCCTGGATTCCCTGACCTTACCTTAGCTGACAACAGAGTACGGTACTTCCTGGATCGGTCCCATCATGCCTGGATTCCCTGACCTTACCCTAGCTGACAACAGAGTACGGTACTTCCTGGAGGTGTGAGTTTATCTTCATAACCCAGCAATCATTCCTCAACTGAAGAAGGACATTGTTACAAACACTTTGGCAATTACTGTACAGATAAATCTTGCTTGAATGCAAAAATCTCATTGCCATTATGAATGCAGTACTTCAGAATAACCATGATGACCGAGTGTCATTTCTAGAAAACAAAGGAATTCACCTCCCAATAAATATTTTGCTAGTGTGTTTCTTACAAGGTTGGCCCTTTCCTAAATATCCACATTAGCTTTACATTATCCTTGTATACGTGATTTATTTCTAACTACGAACAAAAGACCTTAAAGTTCTATAGATTATTTCACTTGTGTTGATTAATTTTGAGAACTAATAAACCGTCTTTTTGTTTACGTTAGGGAGACAGTAGTCGCATGCAAAATGTAAGCATGACAGTGAATTAACTCATGTTTGAAAATATGTCTTCCATATATTTTAAAAAATAATTAGTAATTTGATATATTTTGTTTCGATTATTCTGAAAGATATTAAATCATATATGTATATAGAAGCTTTCTTTGAAATCTGCGCTTTGTGTGTTTAGATTAACTAGACTATCTGCAAGTTTATGTGTCAACCAGCACTATTGTATAAAAAAAACAACAGCAAGAAAAACAGAAAGTTTAAATAGCAATTTCACTGATAAGGTAAATAATTAGCAGATAGATAAGAATACGATGACACTGACGTTACTGATCCTTTAATACTACACAATGGGCTATATGCCCTCTGTCCACTGTCGTAAACCGATTTTAGTCCTGTAATTCCTCAGACTTTTCGTTTGCCCACCAAAGAGCCCTTAATGCATCTTGGTACTTTTGCTGATGTTAAACTACTGCTTATTCAAACTATTTGCCAGCTCTTAGTTTTTTGCTCAATACTGATGTGAACCATTTACATTACTACCACATGTAAATAGAAAATAATAATAACGAAAGGTGACGCTTAATAACCACTACCACTTTACTAGCAGACAAGGAGAGAAAACATATATAAAAGCTTCCTTTAAAAAACAAACAAACAACGATTTTTTATGTATACTGAAGTTTCAGTGTAGAGTTAAGTTGCTGTTAAAACTAAAAAAATAGATCTCATTTCACCGATCCTTAGTTCTTAACTAAACATAAACAAACATATTAAACGTTTCTCTTTCTCTTACATTCCATAACTTAGACGGCGCTTTATTTTGTAGGTGCTCCCTTAAACATGATGTGAACTCTCTTAATAAATAATGTACTATTGAAATCTGACAAATGTCATATCAAATACGTTGTTCAGCTTTAAACTGTTGTATTTATTTCCTGAATTATGGAATTATTTGTTTAACAGATATACATTCCAGTTAAATACGTTTTTAAGTCGCAAAACCATACAGCTAAACGTGTTTCTCGTTTCTAAGCAATAGGTCTGTTCAGTTAAATATATTTCTCGTTATCGAACAAAAGTTTAATAATCACTAGTTTGTTCGTGTAATTAACCCCCTTCCCCAGTTTTTGAGTTAGTTCAGTTAAACTTGTTTGTTATTTTAAAGCCATATATCAGCTAACAAAGTTTATCGTTTTTCAGCGAGTTTGGTGACAAGGAGATTGATGTGAACATTAAATTTTTGGAAGTTAAATGGCATTTGAAAAACCGGTCCTCACCACTTCTGGACACCATGCTTCCCTGACCTTACTCGAACTGACAGCTGAGTACGGTACTTCTTGAAGGCGTGAGTTTATCTCCATAACCCAGCAACCTTTCCTCAACTGTTCCAATCTATCTATCTATCAACTAGATTATCTATTATGTACATACATTATATGTATATCTATTATCTTAAAACTGAACCATTTCTATACTGATAATAAATGGGTATATATTTAGAGTTAGTCAAGTTACCTATTTATAAAAATCAAATAGACTAGTTATGTAAGCATTACTCTTTGTTATTTCTCAGCAAAGTAATGTCATAATACGCGAATAACATTTATCTTATAAAAGCCCTATCGTAATATTTAAGCCATCATATCGTAAGTCTTGTCATGTTATGTTTGCTTTACATTAGTTCTTAAATTATCAAAAAATATCTTTATTGCAAATAATAAAACCATGATATAAATTTTGGAGTTCATAACAATTTAGACAATTTCATTTATACAAGTAGGTGCACGTGTATAAACACGTACATTTACTTGTATAAAAATGAAATTTCCTGTGTTTCTTCTGGTCTCCTGAAGATGGTGGAATTTTTCCACCGAAACAAGTAGAGCTTTAATTGTATAGAATTTTTAATTTATATTTCGCTTTTAATTTTATACTATAAATTATTGTGCCTTTTTAAAGGTTGGAGATCTTATTCATGTTATGAAATCTATGCACAAGGATGGTCGTAGAAATCATTGAAAAAATATTTCGTTAGATTTCCCAATTTCTCTGGTTCTTGGAAATGCATAATGCCTATTCGTGAAAGGGTTAAACATCAGATTCTATTAAGAATGGCAACAAACAGGAGTACGTTTCTCACTCGAGAAGCCTGTGGCTGTCAACTATTGGATAAACGAAAAATTAAAAAGCTTATAAGACTTACAGGGCATGAAAATCTATATACTACTAAAACTCTGAGATTGTTTGTTTGTTTGCATGTCTGTAATTAAATACAGCAAAACGGCGCATAATAGCGCCATATTTATAAAGAATTGAGAATAAAAATGAGAATAGAAACAGAAAAAAATCGGGCCACGGGTTACCGAGTTAGTGCCATTTTTCGGGTTACTTTTATGAAAATTTCTAGCAT
>NW_013670344.1:28771-37944 GCF_000517525.1 Limulus polyphemus
CCTTTAACTCCCGATCAACAATCAAATATCCTTTCTTGAATTATGAATAACACGAATGGATTGAAATATTTAATTAAATGATCACAAAATAAACCTTCATTTCGGTGCGATATTGAAATTATTTTGAATCCTTCATAACCTCTGAATAGTGAGTGACCCAACGGGTCACGGGTGGTCTAGTAAACTTATATATTTGTACTACAGTCATTTAACTAAATCAAACGACCTGTTACGTAGTTTTCATATAAATATGCCGTATTAGACTGAACTACGATGCGCATTTACAACTATTATTTGCGTATTTCTATAGAAAATACTTTTTTTGTTACAATTAATTTCAAGGGATCTACTTGTTTGATTTAGTTTTCGTGCAAAGCTACACAAAGGCCTATTTGCACGTAGACGTCCCTAGGTAGAAGGAAGTCAGCTAGTCAACAGCAGCCACGCCAACTATTGGGTTACTCTTGTTTGGTTGAATAGTGAATTTGACTTTTACTCTTATAACACACCATTGGTGTGATAATGTAGAGCGCATTTCTTTGCTGAAACGAGACTCGAACCATAGTCCTAAACGCTATATTTGTATCTAGCAAGTGAAATTTCTGACATTATTATTTAATATAATTGTAACTAAAAATAAAAAAAATCAAATAGTAAAATACACTATAACAGCATAACATAATTATGGTCATAATATTACCAAATAATTACCTAAGTTTGCTAGAAAGAAGGCCTTGAAAATATATTATCGAATGCCGTATTAGACATTCTTGAAACAATTAGGGCTAATCAACAATAAAAAGGGTGTTACACTTATATTAACTCAAGAAATTTATCTAACTTAACAGATTTTCATTTATACCTAGCAAATGTTAATAAAAGTACGATGTAATTTTGATAACGAGCTCTGTTTTTCATTAACTAACTTACAATGTGTGATTGAAGACTACTAAATGTTGATGATAAATATAAAATCATATTATTATGGAAAATATTTCGGGACAACTAATGTGAACAACTAATATATATATATTATATATTTTCCTAACAGTCAATATTTCGATATTTATTCTTAAAATTTCTACTCAAAAGAATAGTTTTAACAAAAAACGAATAACAAAAATTCATTATCAAATCTTTTGAGAATAAAAAGGAATCTATAGAACGTTCTGTAACTTAAGTGTATGTGTATCTCTAGGACTAACATTATTCCGAAAAAATAAAAGACACATTCTTATACGTTGTCACACTTTATAAAATATCAAATTAAGTCTTTCATAATGAATGCACTTGAAATGTTGGTTTTATTGGTTCCAAATGGAAGTGTGCGTCCACATTTCGTTCGAAGAAGAAAACAAATGAAAATTGAAACAGTATTTCTTAGTTAATAAAGCCCATACGTGGAAAACACTATCTACAATAGTTGGTCTACAAACGATGTGTAGAAAACAAAATATACTCCACTTTTTTTATAACAACGTCGTCATTGAGGGAAACTTTTTCTTCAGAAATTCAACTTACTTGGGATTTTCTGGTATCTTTTTAAACATTCATGTACAAAAGACAAATATGCTAATAAACAAGTTTTCATTACAAAGCTTTCTCCGAGAAATATTAAGTCATATAGAAGTTTACATACTTAACATGTGTAACATCTAGTTTCGAGTTTTAGAATTCTCTCATTTCCACTCGATTCTCTTTAGAATCTTTGTTTATTTTGTTATGAGAAAGAGACGCAGAATATATTCAACTTCATGTACAGAGAACATATGCAGAGAACAGCCTTAATGGCTTGAACGACTACCATCTGCAGAGAACAGCTTTAATGGCTTGAATGCAGAGACTACCATCTGCAGAGAACAGCGCCAATGGCTTGAGCGACTACCATCTGCAGAGAACAGCCCCAATGGCTTGAACGACTATCATATGCAGAGAACAGCCCCAATGGCTTGAACGACTACCATCTGCAGAGAACAGCGCCAATGGCTTGAGCGACTACCATCTGCAGAGAACAGCGCCAATGACTTGAGCGACTACCATCTGCAGAGAACAGCCCCAATGGCTTGAATGACTACCATCTGCAGAGAACAGCCCCAATGACTTGAACGACTACCATCTGCAGAGAACAGCGCCAATGGTTTGAGCGACTACTATGTGTAGAGAACAGCCCCAATGACTTGAACGACTACCATCTGCAGTTAACAGCCCCAATGACTTGAGCGACTACCATCTGCAGAGAACAAACCCAATGGCTTGAATGACTACCATCTGCAGAGAACAGCCTTAATGGCTTGCGCGACCAACATCTGTAGAGAACAGCTCCAATGGCTTGAGCGACTACTATCTGCAGAGAACAGCCCCAATGACTTGAGCGACTACCATCTGCAGAGAACAGCCCCAATGGCTTGAACGACTACTATCTGCATAGAACAGCCTTAATGGCTTGAGCGACCATCATCTGCAGAGAACAGCGCCAATGGTTTGAGCGACTACTATGTGTAGAGAACAGCCCCAATGGCATGAACGACTACCATCTGCAGAGAACAGTCCCAACGACTTGAGCGACTACCATGTGTAGAGAAGAGCCCCAATGGCTTGAACGACTACCATCTGCAGTTAACAGCCTTAATGGCTTGAGCGACTACCATCTGCAGAAAACAGCTCCAATGGCTTGAGCGACTGGTCTGCTATTATGCCAAACTCCTTTTTCTTCAGTCACGTTATTGAGTGGGTTCCAATCTATATTAAACGTGGGATCGACATTACGATAACTCAAATTCATTACTTTGCACTTACTATAATCAACGGTCATTTGGCAAGTATTTATTCAATTTACCATTCGACTCAAATTTTTCTGTAGTATCTTAACATTCAAAATACAGCTAGAAATACCGTCATCGACAAACTTTACTAATTGCAAGATCATTAATGTAAATAATAAAACAGTACTAACTGCTGAGTCACTCCAGTAGTAACAGATGCCCCTCTTGACTGAGCTCCATCAATAACAACTTTTTCCTTTCTCTAACTCAGTCGCCTTGCAATTCAATGAACTAGTGTTTCCACAAGCCACACCGATGTGATCTTCATAGTTAATATTTCTTACGGCACACTTTCCATCATTCAGGTAACAAATATCATTTTCGAAAAAAGAAAATAAACCAGATTAGTGGGGAAGTATGCTAATTTTTATTTATGATGAATATTTCAATAAATGATTTTGTAAAACTTCTCTTATCAGACTTTCTAGAATTTGTGTCTCTGCAGAAGTGAGATTAACTGACCTATAATTACCTCCTTTAAAATAGGAATAACATTAGCAACTCTCAGTCTTCAAACGTCTGTCTAGTGATTAACAAAAATGAGAGAAAGGCTTGTGTATCTGATCATTAACTTCCTTCGAAACCCTATGGAAAAATCTGGTATATTGTTTTTTATCAATGTTTAATCTCTCACTCTTCGTATTTATTATCAACGGATTAATATTTACATGACTCAGATCAATTATAATATTTTCCATAGAATGCTCAGATTCAGGAACATTGATAATATCCTCTCTTGTAAAAGCAGAAGAGAAGGAAACATTTAAAGGCTCAACCATCTCATGCTTTCCAACAAAAAAATTTACTATCATCATCTTATAATGACCTAATTTATATTTTACCATTTTGCTTATCTTTAACATGCTAAGAAAAATCATTACTATCAGTATTAACATTATCACCCAACTGTTTCTCAAAAGCTCTTTTTGATATTCTAATTTCAACTTTAATAAAATCTACAGATTTCCAATATTTCTCCAAGTCTTCCATCGTCCCAGTGTTATTTAAACTTCTTATACTGATCGTGTCTATCCTTTCTAGTTTCCTCGTTTATGTTCTTAATAAGGCCAATTAGGTTTGATCTTTCCTGTTATCTTTTTTACTGAGCATGACTATCTTCAATAAAAGGAATTTATTTTAAAATTTGTCTCAGATCTTTCAACATTACCTGTTATCTCGTTATCCAAATTCTCTAATAATTAATCTTGTCTCGTGGCTTTTAAAGGATTATGAACTAAAATTTAATTGTTATTTAAATAACTTCAGAGGCTTTGAAGAACTCTATGTTATGCCAGATACATTCTTGAACCACAGACGTATAATCGTGCTTTATATTATACTGAGCCATTGAAAAGTCTCGGCAAATTCTTTTAATGTTATCTGAAAACACCAAGATACGATTTAAATCACTGCAAGATAAAAGGAATTACGAGGTCAACTGGATGTCGATTGACTAAAACGTTGACACATAATTATTTTTGCTTTAGAACGAGTTCAAGCATTTCATTAGTTTCAGATTTTATCGTGCTTTAACTGAACTTGCTTGTTATCTGCATTACTTTACTGTTATCTATCAGAGTGGCTTATTTAGAAAGTCCTAATAATTGTGAAAAGTGAAGGACAACTTAAGTACAATAAACAAAAACAGGCTTCATCTCTAAACTCTCTGGATAACTGTTTTCATATATGTTAGATGCGAACTTTATTCAAAGTTAATAATTTGATACTTTTTTTAGCAGAAAGTGACTGTCTTCCCAGTTTTTTATTTTGTATATGTTTAGCAAAATTACTGAATTAAGAATGTAATAGATATATGTATATTATTACATTCCAAATAACTGAATACAAAAGTATAAGTTACGTGCATAACCTCTAGCCCTAACTCTTTTTATATAGCAAAAGCCACAAGTAAAGCAAGCCATATTTAATTTTAATAAATTATTAATAAGAATTTCCAAATGAAATTAAGAAAGAGTGTATAAAAATATATCATCACATTGTGTTTATTTAAGAAACAAATGCTCATGCGGGATAGACTACCCTAGTTTTGTCATATATCAAGACGCTCATGCTTTCAAATTATATTCTAAAAATAAATAATACAAAACGAATCCCAAGGTTTAGGTTTTAAATTTTCATGCTAATGTTAAAGTAGTAAGCCCCCAGTGGCACAGCGGTATGTCTGCGGACTTGCAACGTTAGAATCCAGGTTTCGATACCCGTGGTGGGCAGAGCACAGATAGCCTATCGTGTAGCTTTGTGCTTAATTACAAATAAAGTAGTAAATGAAACTATTTTAATTAAATAAAGTAATGTTAGAGTTACTGATAATTTTATTACGGTTTGGTTGTTTCCGAGAAAAGCCACATTGAGCTCCCTGCTACCTGCCACAGAGAATCGAACCCTGGGTTTCAGCATTGTAAGTCTGTTGACTTACGGCTGTCCTACCAAGGAACATTTTTACTAGAGGTATCTTTTATGACACAAAACTCTTCAACTCAAACTATAGTTGTTGGTAGAAATGTATGTTGAGAAAGATTATGTAATTACTTTGCTTAAAGAGACTACGTACTCTGTAAACTAAACTTTACTTGCAAAACAGTTTATGGCATGTTAATCGTGTATGTAAATTTGAACCTTCTACATACATATATATATGTATCAGAGTTGTCCATTTGTCTGTCCGGTGTAACAGGTTGTTGTGAACAACATACTGAACCAATTTTGATGAAAAATGGGATGTGTTTTGTAGTCATTTCAATTTTACCACCTTACTGCCATGAATGAACGTTCAAAACACATACAAAATACATGGACCTGGAGGCAAACGTAAGAGATAATTAATGCTGCAAGTACAGGTGAATAAATGACTATACATCAGGAAAACAGAACATTATCATGTCTAGTATAGATTACTCACGCTCTGCTGCGTGGTTCAAAGAGCCCCTAATGATTCAAAAGGGTATCCAAAGTACTAGTCGAGATTTTCCATTATTTCCAATTACTTGCGTAGCTGCCCAATGGGTTGCGTATCTAAAACCTTCTTACACCTACCCATAGTACCTGAGCACGTGTGCACGGTTGCTCCTACTAACTTGTGAGTGAAATTTGAAAACAGTTTGAAACATAGCGCCCCAGGATCCATAGGCGGCCAGAAACTTAAAATACAAAGCCAGATTCAGGTTCAGCCACCCTGAAAATCCACTCCTAGACCCCCATAATTCGGGTGCGTTTTATTAGTTCTTGATAGAGGAGATACGCCATATAAATAAAGACACCTCCAGCGTCACCATCTGTCCGCCTGCCAAGTTTGGCCATACTAGCTCCAAATCTGTTTGAGAAGTTCGGGAATAAATATATTCACAATTATACAGCATCAATTAACATAATCTAAGCACTTATAGCTTTGTTTGTTTGTGATTTTGTTCTCGGGTATAAGGTAATCATATAATACACTGTTGTGTCAAATCAAACCACGATTTCTCTTCAGTTGAGACAAAATGTTTTAGTTAAGCTCTCATATCGAAACTCACAAACAAACGTATTTCAATCATCTTGTAGTTAAAAAGAAGATGAGAAATCATCAGTGTCTCCTTTTTGGTCATATTTGTATTACGTTTCTCAAGATTTTACAGTGTATTTATTTTTTATTTGAAACAGAGAAAACTTCCTTAATGAGTTTAAGTGCTTATAGATAATTGAAATTTTTTAGTATAATATGTAACTCAAGTCTCTGTTCTTCCACCAACTAATTAAAAATTTTCTACTGTTTTTCTTTTGACTTAAATCGTCACTAATAACATCAAGGATAAATATGTTTGGATACAGTAAATAAACACACAATAACAATTGCTGCTACGCTAATCAACATTATAAAACTTGTGTTTTTGTTACATTACGAATACAAATGAATTTGTAACGATTTCTATCATGGGTTATTGTAAAGAACCCATTTCCTCAGTTTCCAGAATATAAAACAGTGTAAATTAGAATGCAACAAATAAAAATCAAGTTTCTCGTAAACAAGTTTTAAAAGTAAACTTTTGTTCCTTTACTTAAGTCGTAACTATAATTATTTGGAATGTGTTGAACATAAACTGATTTTGCCCATACAATAATTATATGTTATCATTTAATTTGATATTATTTCAAATATTCACATAACATTCAAACCTATAACAAATGTATTTTTATTTTGGTTCTTTCAGCTTCACTTTTGTATTTAAGTCAAAGCCTTTAAGGATATTTGGCGCCGTCCCTAATTTGGAACTAGTGATTCAAGGAATTTGCAGCCAATCAGGAACACTCTACCACCCACGATAAGGAATTGACTGTCATTCTTATAATGAATCTACAATTTAAAGTGCAGGAAATATTTTGTGAGATCGTATGGATTTGAACACGACTTGTTAGTTCTAATTCAGAACTCTACAACTGGATCAACTCGCGCTCTTTAAGCTTCTGTGGTTTAACCATTACTAACGGAAAAAAGGACCAGGTTTGAATTTACGAAAGTTATAAGAAATTAATGTTAAATGTGTAACGAATTTGTTGTCATGTATTTATTTTTAATATGAACGTTGTTTAGATTAAGTTTGTATCTAAAAATATGCGTAACTTATAGTGTTGGATATGTATTGCGTGTAACGAATTTGTTATATATTTATTGCCCCTCATTGGCACAGCGGTATGTCTGCGGACTTATACTGCTAGAAACCGGGTTTCGATACCCTTGGTGGGCAGAGCACAGATAGCCCTTTGTGTAGCTTTGTGTTTAATAATAAACAATATATTTATTTTAATGATAACGTTTGTTTGGATTGAGGTTATAATTAAAAACGTGCCTAGCTTACAGTGTTAGTTAGGTAATGCGAAACTCCCGCCAATTCTCCAAGGTTGTAGAATATTCGTGATCGTAAGCATCGACAATATATCCACTTCCGTAACTAGTTAAATATAGCTCAGAATTGTTGTCGGAATTTTCGAGAAAAACCTTTTCTGTGCCTATAAAAGCAGTCAACGCGACGCGCCAAAAAAGAGAGAGGGCTTAAAATACTGGCTAGAAACCTGCTATAACCGTGTGCTATTAATTAGTCTTTAAACCGTGATTTTGCTAACCCTTATAATCGGAAAATTTACGACATTTGACCAGGAACAGTTATAAATTTCGAATGTCAGTGAATTCTCATCACTGGATATTACTGGATTCTCATCGGACGTTAGTGGTTTTATGAAAATAGTATCTTTCTCCAACGGTCCAACAATTCAGTGTCTGACAAAGCTAGCTAGCTTCTCGGCAATTGTATGTATATCGACTTCAAGTTAACTCTCTGAATATGAAGGAGACTGAACTAGAAAGAAGATTTTATGTTGTTTGTAAGTTAGTGAAATTTTTGTTTATAAAACTTTGATTGTGGTAACTATTCGTAATAACTGTTGTTGTAAATTGTACTGTTGTATATATATTAAAACGTATTTGTGTGAAAAACGAAAATGGTGTGTGTCAAACATGTTGGCAAATAGCGTAAATTAACTAAAATATCGGCTTCGGACTATTTTAAATTCGCAATATGTAAGAAATCTTATGAAACAACTATATACTAGCTTATTAGAAAATACCGATTCTTCGGAGCTATAATTTCATTTTCATAAAGAGATGATATAAGAATTATAATGATGGCATGTTAGGTACCGATGTATCCAAGTTTTTAACTTTGACTAACTCTACAGAATATCATTGATAAACTATTAGTTACTTGCTTATATCCGGTCAAAATGAATAACTGAAATAGCTAACTGAAATAAATAAATTTTGCAAAATCAAGCTTGACCAACAAAGAGGCAGTAGAGACAGTCAAACGTCGGTAAATTCCTTTGTGAGCCAATCAAAATTAATATCATTCTTGGCGTATTCATAGAATGATTATTGGTACAAATCAGTTAGATGAAAAACTTTTAATATTTATAAAAGCCAATACATTTTAGTAACACTACTTTCCAACAATGGCTTTTATGTCATATTGCTTAGCAACAAAAGTATAACCTCATATTGTTGTTAGACTATGTACTGAAAATATAAAATGAAATGTATAGATAATAAAAATATTTGTTGATTTCTTAATTTTGAGTCTCCGTTGATTTTAAAAAGATTTGTTTCGTTTTTTATTAAAAATGTTGATGATATAACAGAAAATAGGTTAATTCAGAAACGATTTAAGTTTGAAATTGTATCGGTATTTTTACTTTCATGATAAATTTTATGCACTTGGCTCTCGGCTAATTGAGTCCTCACTACGTCTATATTTTGGCTTATTATACCAACACTCACTACTCTTAAAAGTTTTCACGCCC
>NW_013670344.1:38944-53546 GCF_000517525.1 Limulus polyphemus
TTTGCACTCCCGTCACTAAAATCGTAATGGGCAGATAATGGATAAATGCATTTTGGCTTTTATGACTCCTCCTATTTCGAGAAATCAAGTGTGACGTGACGTGACACACACTAGCCTATACATAGGTTAGATTGTTTTGAGAATAAAAAATATTGAAGCAGGAGTTTACCTCACAAAGCAGATTACACTATAAATTGAGTTCAATATGCAAAAATTAAAGATATTAATAGAACGCACGTTGAACTGGTTTACTACCATTCGAAAAAAACATTCTTGAACAATTCAAATAATTCGTACGTTTAAAAATGTTTCAATTCAAGTGTTCCTTGGATTAATAGATGATGAAGCTGCTTTAAGAGCACACACAATATATGTGATTTTATAGATTAGTAAAAACATAAGGTATTTTTAACAGACTAATTTGTAAAGTTCCTCTACAATTCGGGAGTTTCTAAAGAGTAGATTAAACATTTTTATCTTCTATAAATTATACAGTAGTCGTTGTGTCTTTTACATTTGAAATTTTGTTAATCAGGATCTTTTATTGCTATTCCAGGGACCATCTGTGAGTTTTAGAATGCAATAAACGGGTAACTTTGTGTACGTATAAGATACATTCTCGTTGTTCTTATTCATTGAACGTCATGGCATACAGTTGTAGTCGGAAATGAGAGCATTAGTATTTGTTTTCGGAACATTAAAGTTTAGTACTTGCACATATAGATCTGAAGAGCTTTTTCTTACCATGATACATTCAGTTCTTTAGAAGCTAAGAATGTATGTTATAACTATAGCTCAGCTTGCAAACATCCATGTTAAATGTATCTTTTGTTTTATTTGATGAAACTCATTCTATCTTTAAAATCTCGTTTAGTAAATAAATAATCTATACCAAGTAGATTATTCCAAATTTTGAGGAAACAAAGCATTTGATTAAAATCGATGTACATAATTGCTCTGCAACTTTATCGAGACACACACACGTTAGTGTGTCTTGTGGACAAGAAAAAACTTGAGACGAGCGTATTATTTACAGGAACCAACGAATTACGTTTCCATAGCTTAGAATTCCCTTAATAGTTTTTTGTGATGTTTCCAACTTTATTGCCTCCTAGTTTGCTTATGTCATAGTTTCCAACTATATTGGCTCCTAGTTTGCTTATGTCATACTTATCTCAACTAAGATATGCGGTGTCAAAGTTTGTCTGATTTTCTTCGTCTTCTTCTACGCACTAAATTGTATGGAATTTTAAATAACACACTTCCGGAAATTCGACTCTAATAACACACTTCCGGAAATTCGACTCTAATAACACACTTCCGGAAATTCGACTCTAATAACACACTTCCGGAAATTCGACTCTAA
Organism: Limulus polyphemus; assembly: GCF_000517525.1. Lineage (NCBI taxonomy): Eukaryota > Metazoa > Arthropoda > Merostomata > Xiphosura > Limulidae > Limulus > Limulus polyphemus. The sequence continues at coordinate 40,311 of NW_013670344.1, forward strand.
TAACACACTTCCGGAAATTCGACTCTTATGAAAGTTAGTACAAGATTAACATACCGTTTACTCAATGTCTGTACAAAATTTTGTGCAAACCAAACACAACGTTTAGCTGTTAGAGTAAACAAAACGGCGATTTTTGAATGATAAATACATCGATCCATATGATTATATTAAGACACACGTTAGTGTGTCGTGCGGCCAAAAAACAAATTTTAGAGAGGCGCGGCACACAGTGTGCTATTTACAGGAAACAACAAGTTGCGATTTTCAGCTATCAGTAACTTAGTTCTCTCTCCATGCATATCTCACCTGTACAGCCTACCAGTTTGCTTACCTCGCATTTTAAATCTTAAGAAAATCCGTGGAGCTAAAGCTGAGATATGCGAAGTTCGTCTGATCTTCGTCTTCTTCTACGCACCAAGTTGTACGGAAATTAAAAATTTTTTTATGAAATTTGGTACACATTTAACGTACTGTTTACTCTATGTGTGTAAAAGCTTTAGCGCAAACGTTTAGCTGTTACAGTGAAAAGAACGGCGATTTTTGAGGGATAATTTTTGCTCAGACTTGCAGGACAAATAGTAAATGGAATTGTTCTGAAGTTACTTACAGGAATTCCCCTGATTTCAAATTATAAATCGGCTGTTAATCGATGGATTATTTATTATCTGCTAGGTCCACCGCTGGGAATCGAAGCCAGGATTTTAGTCCATAAACTTACCTCTGATTCACCGGGGGGCAGTCTTTGGTAAACTGATTCTCTTACATCATAAAGATATGCTGAAAATTTCCTAAATAATGTACTAATCATAAGAACACTTAATATATAAGCAAACTGGTATATTCACCATCAAGTCGAGTTAGCAAGAAATAATTATACAGATAAACAACTCAAGAAGTAGCTACCGAGGACTTCTTAACAAAGTAGGAACACAAATCATGGGTTTGTAATTGCTCCATCTTGTCTGTTGGAACATACAAATCAAAGATAAGAAACTCAGACTGACAAAACAGACGAAATTAATTAAAGGCGAGCCACTCAAGTCTTGTCAAACAACTCACTCGAAAGGTAGCCACTCAAATCGACCTTAACCAAAAAAAAAAAAAAAAAATAGCAAAAACAAATATATAAAGAAATTTGTTTGAATAGTATAGAGTCCAAAAAGATGAATAATAAAATAAATATTCTAATGGTGTCTGTGCAATTTCTTTAATAATGAAATCCGTTCTCATATTGCTGTTGGATATAGACATAAAACTTGTTTCTATTGCTTTATTTTAATCTAGTTTACATAATGTTTCTCAGAAGTTATTGCATATAAATGTATATGTTTAAACTATGAAACTTTGATAAAAGAAGTTCCTTTTGTTCTAGTTACCTAATGTTCTGGGTTATATACCTAGATGTGACGTGTGCCATCTCGTGGGAAAGGTTTTTGTAAAACAGACTATACTTAGAGAAATTTGACGACGATCTTTTACAATAGCGTATCAGTTGATGCCTTAAAGTTACACCCTCTCTTATTTTTTGATGGGAATTGCATTGCTATCTCACGTATATAATGCTATGTGTTTTTATTTGTTTGTTGTTGTTGTTTTTAGTCTGGAACACTTCTTAAGGAGCTTCATAGCTCTTCATACAGATTTAGCGATTCACTTTTTAATTGAGAGTGCCCAAACTTCCAGTAAAATCGCTGACTATTGCAATATTCGTTGTTTTGATCATTTCGGAAAATCCTTAAGAATTATTTCGTATTGTTACACACTATGTCCAGTGTCCGTTATTTAAAACAACTCAGTCAAAGCTAGAGAATTTAGATTTATGTTCTGCAAAACATTTTCTTCCGAGTTTCCTGTTTTTTTGCGTAACCGACTAGATTACTATGAAATGAAATAAATGAACCTGAGAATACCACATTGGCTGGAGTTAGTTTACAATAAATGAACCTGAGAATACCAAATTGGCTGGAGTTAGTTTACAATAAATGAACCTGAGAATACCACATTGGCTGGAGTTAGTTTACAATAAATGAACCTGAGAATACCACATTGGCTGGAGTTAGTTTACAATAAATGAACCTGAGAATACCACATTGGCTGGAGTTAGTTTACAATAAATGAACCTGAGAATACCACATTGGCTGGAGTTAGTTTATAATAAATGAACCTGAAAATACCACATTGGCTGGAGTTAGTTTACAATAAATGAACCTGAGAATACCACATTGGCTTGAGTTAGTTTACATTAAATGAACCTGAGAATACCACATTGGCTGGAGTTAGTTTACAATAAATGAACCTGAGAATACCACATTGGCTGGAGTTAGTTTACAAATTTGTTTAGTTCTATTGAAAAATATATCATATTGAGAAACATGGTTTATTTGAACCCAATAATATTTAAACTACTCTTACGAATAAAGAATAATTCTGGTTGTTTATAAGCCACTACATAACTTACGGAGAGTAATATTTCCTCAGTTAAATTTATATTTATTATGATACATAGCTAATCTCTTTTCTTGACTATTGCATGATTTATTTATTTGTTACATTATTGATATGATTTTATTCTATGATTGGCTGCAACGAAGTTTTCAACCATAATCCCTTATTACTATCACAGATGGAACAGCAACACCATGGTTCATTGCTCCTTTTCAGAAGAGACGAACCACCAGAACAGTCTCACATATATCCCTTTGGAAATGACCTATATATAGCAATTGACCCATTTACTGATGATGTGAGGGTAAAATTCATCAATGCAGAGATTATGGAAACAGTACATTATACCCCACCAAAGGAGGATTGACCTTTTCCCAAGACGAATGACCATCAGTAACTAGAGCTATTCAGCTTAAGTCCTGTCAGTAGTTCTACCTGGATCGTCGGAAATGCATCATTTGTGTTGTATATGATGAGCTAAGAAATGTATCTATTCAATTTACTATCCAATCTAATGTTAATCATAATTCACCAAGTTTTATTACTATAAAGAAGTCAGAGAGGTATACATTACGTGAACAGTTCTGTTATGTTGATTCATATGTAAAGTAACTAACACGAGATGAATAAAAATTGGTATCTAATATTATCACTGAAAATCTTAAAAACATTTTACTTGAAGATTATGCTGAACTAATTTACAGAAACTGCGAAAAATGAACTGTAAAGCATGTGATATTGATGATCCCAATCAAGATCACCATATATGTTTAATGTTAGATCATGATGAAGGTACCTGGTTATATTTGAGGACTGCCCTGGATCAAGTTGATAAAACTATTATACTAATTATATTTCAATAAAGAGCTAGTAAGTTAAAATTCAGAAAGATGAATTTATTCAAGAGTTATCAGATTTTCTCTGTAAACCTTCTATATGTGATGAAGTCAAACGTTGTACGGAAATGTAATATTTAACTTGTCTTACTATAATATGTATACTATGTCATCATTCTGAATGAAAGAAAGCATGAAAATATCTTATTTGTGTTTATTTATATTAATTCACAACAATGATCTGACCATCTGGATTACAATCGATGATAAATCCGTGAAAAGAACATTGACATGAAAGTGTTTTTTCAACAAAATCATGAACGGTCATATCATTAAATTTCTCTAACAGTTTGCATTTTGACATATGCCTACAACTATAATTAACATAATATGTAAAATATTATCCATAAACAGATGAATAAGGTCCTTGAAGTGCCTTTTTATTATAAGTCCACGGTCAACAGTTCTGTTTGATGAATCTTCTACTGTTGAGATTATGTGGAGGCAGACCTAAAGGATCAAAATATTCTCCTTTCAACCAAAATAGATACAGACCTAGTGACTTCTCGGTTTATGACTCGGATCCAGGTTGACGATGTACAACTGTTTTATCTGAACAATCGGGTAGCTGATTACTTGTGAAAACACCTCCAAGTTTCTTTCTTGTAGACAGATCTTGTGAGAGTATTGAATAAATCTCTATAGTGGTCATAGCTTCTTACATATCAGTTATGATGTTCTCAGACTGATCCATTTCTAAAATGGACTGGGATTCAGCATAGGCGAGAACATTTATAGTGCTTAGTAAGGCTCTACCAAAACATATTTCTGTTCGTAAATGTCCCTGTTTTACCAAGTTAAAGTATGAATCTCCAGCACATAGGTCAGATGTACGATCAAAGACAAAGAGTATATAACCTCCAGAGTATTCATGATATCATATATCCAATCCTTGATCTTAGGACTGTTTTCCCATTCCATTGAACAATGTTTCATAGCTTCGTACATATAGCTCAGCATCAAAATCTGGTTGTAAATGTCAAGCAGAAATCTGTTTTCTATCCACATTAATTTCCAAAATATTGCGATATGTTGAATGAATTGTTATCAACACATCTTATAACAAGATGTGCAGATACTTCAACTAGAATGTTATTAATAGATGCCTGTAAGTCTCTCAGAAGAATTGAAAACAATTTGTATTCTGTATACTTCAAAGGATATTTAGTCATTCCTTTATGAAAGGCTTTAGTGCTGGACAAAATGAAGAAAGAACTGATTTTGACTTTTCTAACGTAGATAGAAACGTACTGTACAGAAACCTTTAATCCAGATTATTTGCTTGACATAATACAAAATGCATCTTTACTTCATATAAGACAATTTTTTAAACTTACACAATTGGGCAAGAACTTATTTTACAAAAAGATGCCCGAATGTAGATGGCCAATCATGTTGCCAGTCTGGCTACATCGGGTATTTATGTCTTGGTCTTTAATTACATCGTTATCTTCATCTTTAAAGTCGAGGTCGTCAAAACTACCCGACATATCCTTTACCCACATAGAGGATAGCAAATGACTCCTATTAGCCTCTCTACTATAATTCAGTAGAGTGCCTATGTACAACTTATAGGAATAAAGATTGAGAAAATAGAGAATGAAGAAACAGATTGACAGGCACAGACTTATCTTCATATATATATATTCTATCTTCGCTCCAAATGGTTTGACAATCTTTGCCTTCACAGGAAGATATAATTGTCCTGAATCTAGATATTCATTTTCGAACCTGATATAGAAACCTCGATGGGTCCTTTATCTAGCTCAGACTTTGTACACTGACAGGACTTTTCACGGGATAGGAGGGACACTATTACTTGTTGAAAAACCTGGAGTCGATGTTCTTCATCTCCTGGTGTTAGCGATTCTGAACACAGGACCTTTCTGTTTTTTTTTATTAGGTAGAGCAATCTGTTTAATGTCTCGAGCCATATTCCAAGCTCTTGTATTGCTTTTCATTTTCCAACATCAGCCGAATATTTTCTTTCTATGACATCTGATACTAAATTTACACCTCACTGAACAGCTTGTTTTCCTAAGGTTAATGCCCCTTTCTTCAAAAAAGAAATAGCTGAACAAATGAGGTTATTCAATACATCTCCTAATCCATGACACCATTGCCATTGACTGCCAGCCTAATAAAGTAAACCATTTCCCAATTGGTAATCGTAATATGCATCACAGACGGCTGGTTCGTGAGAGTAAGGTACTCTCATGATATCACAGACGACGAAAATGTAGTGTTAAGACGAATCTCCCTTGCTCAAATGGAACAGATCAACCCATCCTTATATCGATCTTAATAGTCTAAAAACTAAATGTTTCGTGATCATGTTTCCGTCGTGACTTTTAACTTGAACGATTCGTAATATTGGTACAGTCTTGGCCAATATGTTTGCATACTTTTCTATATTGATGTTATTGTCTACATGTATGAAATAGTTATTGGGTAAATACCCAAGTAGTAACAGAAAACATTGCATATGATCAGAAAAACACGTACGAGTTATTATTATGGTCTGTGGAAGTTGTTTTGAGCATTTGTTCGTCAAACACACACACATATACATATCTGTTTTGTATAAAAGGTTGTACTTTTGGTATAATCTTCTTAGCTACAGATCAACATTTTTATAAGACAATTTCTTTGTACTCGATGTAGAGTCATGCCTCATCACGTGCTAGAAGTTGTATGGCGTCAAATTGTTCGACTGTCTAGAAATGGTATGAAGAAAATTAACACTAGGATACCCAGAACAGTAAGGTACCCCAGTGTACTGCATCCAGAATCCTGAAACGTCATTGGAGTACAGGAAACTTTATGCCAAGAAAGTTTACTGGGAGACACCGAAAAACTACTGCCTGAGATGACCATGTTTTGATCAGGTTAACATGTCAAGGCCGAAAGAAGTTTTGCAACACCTTGTGACAGAATTGTCATGAACACATAAATTCCAGGGCATTCAGAGTAACAGTGAATAGGAGACTGACCAAACAAGTTAATTTTGCAAGAAGGGCTATCTGCAAACCGAAATTAACAAGAACTCACTGCTTTCACCATGTAACTTGGAAAATACACTGGTGACGTGTCATATATTCAGATGAGTCCTTTTTCTGGCTTCTTAAAGCTGGTGGTAGGATTCGTGTTGATCGTTTGCCTGGGGAACTAATGAGGGAAGACTGTCTTTCCTACAGGGAACATACAGGAGGTGGTACAGTATACGTTTGTTGGAAAACTGTTCTTGATATCCTCCAGGAATACGTCAATGGTGCCTCCTACAGGCATCATATGGAGATGACATTTCTGCCATATGTTAGGGCAAGTTTTGACAATACCTTTGTGTTCCAGGATTACAATGACACTGCCAACAGTGCGTGTATTGTACAGGATTATCTCGACCTGGAGTACGTTACAAAATTGGCATGGACAGCAAAGTTTCCAGATTGTAATCTCATTTAAAACAATTGGGTAGAACTGAGCCAGAGCTACGACCCTAAACCAGCTAATGTAGCTGAGTTGCAGCGCCTACAGCATCTACACATCACAAAGAAGAATATGAATGTTTAATATGAACTGATATACGGGTACAGACGCTATATATAATAATTTGATGTTATATTCTGTCATTTTATTTGTTTTGGTAAGGTTTTGTTGTTACATGTGAAATGCTGACTTACAAATCTTTCTACAGGTGTCTGATAAAATTGTTTCATTTATAATAACTCATTCATGGTGTCCATAGAAAATGTTTCATCATACAAATTACGTATGCAAATGTTTAATATAACATGCATTTCCCAGTTTGACAGAGATAAGTGTATTTGTATTCCATCTTAATAATAATGGTCTTATTTGTTACAAAATATACAAACATTTTGGCCAAGACTGTACATGCATATCGTCAACAATACTATATTCCATAATATCTGAGTAAACATAGAGTAAGTATAGTCCACCATGCATATTAACAGCGTGTGGAGATGTAGTGAGCTCAGATAGCATACGATTAATATCAAATCCACATAGTACAGATAATACAGGACCAAATAATATAGAGGTTCCATCTTTCATATTCACGTTTACTTTTGTGGTGAATGATTCATAGCTAAATATAGAATTTTGTTGGATTCATGGCGTAATTCTACTAATTGGTTTAGTATTCTAATTAAATCCTCAGGCTCTTTGTAATGGCCTGGTCTGATATAAATGATTTTACTGCGAGCTTCAGAGTCACGAAAAAAGGTGATCCATCCTGTACCATCAGGTACATTACGACAACTATGCTGATACTGTAGTTCAGCCAAGGGCTTCCAACAAGCCCTTAAGGTTATTAGATCTCCGAAGATGTGCGATATAATTCGCCAAACTATCGATGACACAACAGTTCATTGAACTATTGCTAGTTAATATCTTCTACATGCCAAATAATGATTAATAGAATTATACAAAACATTTTATGATGGCAGTCGATGCAGATCAGCTTGAGTGATCCAGCTATTGAACTTATCAAGATATCCTGTCCATCTGGTAGGGTTAAAATTTCCATTATACATCGTTGATCAGATCCATTATGTTACTGTTCCAGACAGATTTGCCATTAAACAATACTTCTCTTCGATCATTCCATGTTACATTTCCACTTCAACAGGTTAAATTTAATAGTATTTCACCTTTCTTTTTATGTTTTAGAGATACACTGTCGGTTATACCTAAATTTTCGTGCGTCGGCGATTTAATTTTAATTTTGATATATTCCATGGCTTGGGATTGAAAGATTTGATGACGTTGTTGCAGCTGAGTTAACATCTTGGCTTTATCATCTACAGATAGTATATTGTTATGTATGGCAGAATTCATATCTTTATCAATATAATTTAAAACTTTATCAACTGGTCTTTCATTAGGCAGGAGGTAACACTGCTTATGTAGAAATGGCTCGGATTGTTTATCGAAATAGTATTTTAAATATCTACTCGATGGGTAATCACAAATTTACAATACTGTACAGTGTTTCCTTTTATTACAATATCTATGTAATGATTGAGTCACAAGTTCTGGGAATGTCTGTAAATATCATAGCATTACGTTTGCATTTCTTGTTCTTCTTTCTTCTGCTTCTTTTTTATTACATGATAACTCAAAAACTAAAACAATGGTGTCAACCAATTTCACTGAGGTAACATAGTTTCAAATGAAGTATCCGTTTTTATAAGTATTATTAATAACTAGTAGTAACTAAAAAAATCATAATTCTAGTGTAAATGATGTTATCATTACCCCTTGACGTAAGCTGCACGTTCTCCCCAGTGATTTACAACTTATAATGGCGCAGATAGTAGTTAGACATAGCTCAAAGGGCAATAACACAGTAAAATTTAATCATAAATAGATGTATACAGTTACGAACTTAGAGTTACTTAGGATAAACGAATGTAGTTTCATGCTACAATTTGAAGTCATTCTGAAAATAAATAAGGGTAATTTGCGTTTATTTCGTTTTTTCTTGTTTTTTTAGTTGGTGGTTACGAGGTCGGTCGAATTGACCGATCCTGTTTTGAGATAGGGTAGAGAAAATAACATATAAACTATAAAGTTTTACTTAAAAAACAACAACATTTGAAATGTATTTAGAAGGAAATTTGAGATGAGGAAAAGTATTTTTAATTTTGACACAAAAAATACTATGTACACGGACTATTGAAAACAAATACTCAATATATTAATGTACAGATCTTTACTTTATTTTATTAAATATACTTCACTAAAAATATGACTTTTTGTATGTGAAATACGTATAATAAGAACTGAAAAAGTGAAGATATATGCAATATATTGAAAGTTAGAAGTATTAAATCTATAAAGACTTTAATCGAGTACAAAGAGGTCACGTGGTATGTCAAAATGACCAATCCAGTTTTGAGAGAGGGAATGTTGGATGTTAACCCTTTCAGACTGCTACAGGTAGTCTAACCACTGTATACGTACCTGATTTTCTTTATTTGATGTATTGTATCCTTGGTTAGGTACAAGAGCTATAGACTGCATTGGTATAAATTTGCTTCTGTATTTGGCCATGCATACAGAAGCAATTGTCGTATACCTGAAAGGGTCAGTATTGCAAGTGGTGAGAAATTCCTCCCTGAACAGTAGACAGCACCAGCAACGTATATTTACATCTGATCAACAGTACCTAAAGAGATAGAAAATAAAAATAAATACAAGAAAATATATCTTGTTTCTATAATGATAAATGACTTTTCATGAATTATTCAATAAAGTGTTACAATCATTCATCACAGTCATTCTTACCGATAAATCTCATCTTGAAAGTCAAAGATGTACCTTTCTTCTCGTCACTGTCAGTGCCAGTCCAGGAATATTTCTCTTACAGGTGCTGCCATGTTATTGGGTGAATATAAACTCATATCAGGTATAGGGCCTCAATACTTTTAGTTCAACCTTGTGTTTAACAAATGAGGAAAAATTATTTCTCTAGCTTAATTAAACCAATATTTCAGGAAATAATAATAATGCTATAAGGATAAAGTTGAAACTGTCGATAACACTAATTTTAAGGTGTTTAACAGTTATATCAATTATCTTTCCACTATTATCAATAATATTGAATTTTATCCCTTGATGGAATAGATAATGTAAAATGAAATTACCGTCAAAGCCTTTCATATTATGAGCTATGGTTGTGTAATTCTTATATTCCTCAGAAAATAAGAACTCATAAAACTCATTGCATGCATTGTAAAATATAAATAATGTCTCTTTACCATTAAAATCACGGACCACAAGGTAATTCACTCCATGAGTTCCCATTTCTTGATCAGTCTCAAAATCAAATAAATGTTTTTTGGACAAATCTTTGGCTTTTGAATGGAGGAAACATAGATGTGTAGAGGGTATGACAAATATTTTTATATCCTGCAATGTGTTTCGCTGCTTCTGTGAAAATGAGAACAAAGTTTTTTCTTCCTGATGGTAGTAACAAAACACGTTTTACGTTAAAAAATTGTCACATGAAGAAACCGTCTGTTTGCCACTAGTTGATTTGTATATGTTGTAACAGTGTACAGATGTACAATATCTGATACAATCAGGACAAACCATGGATTTCTCATTTATGCATTCATTACTGTAACAAACGTTGCAGTAACTCACAGAGTGATACAGATCTAAATGGCTAAAGGCTAAACTCCTTGTTGCAAACAGAACAGTAATAGGCTACCTTAAGGAAACCCTTGATTGACGTGATAATGTCAAAATAATTATTGTATACCCAGAAGAAAATCTTTTTGGGATGTAAAGGACCTCAATAGATCATACTATTGAAATTATCTGAAGAAACAATGTTGATTTGAATGTTTACATATCTTTCAAATCTTGCTATTTCTTCAATCCTACAAGGACCTTCAGGAACATTAGATGAAGCGTGAAGGTCCCTGGCCTCTTGTATAAGTAATGGTCTTCACTTATCCCTAATACTATTATACATTGGATGATTTCTAAGGTGTGTTAAAGCCAAAACTATGGCCTTAGCACAACAGAGATCATCACCATTACTTTTTATAGATATAACTGATCGTTTGTTCAAACGATTAACATCAATATTAGCGATCTTATCTCAACTGCTCCCTAAGACAGTGTCCTCAATTTTAAATGATTCATCTAATGGTATATTATTTTTACTCTGATAAACCTTTTCAATATTTGACAGAATCACATCAGGTGAAAATGCAATATTGTCGCATAAATATGTACTAAAATGTTTCTTTAAATTATCTAAATCACGATTTCGATGGGAAACAGTCTTGTACAATATATCCTGTAAATTATTGGCAACAAAATTGAGAATATTTGAGACAAACTGCCCATATGAGTTTTTATTAAATACAATAGTAAATGAAGTTGACAATTGAGTTAAAATAATAAAGAATCAGAAGTCACCTTAGTGTTTTCCGTTGTAAACAGGGTACTTGGAACTAACTAGAAGATTCCTATATTTATCAAGAAGATTCTTTGGATATAAAATGAACCTATGTTTAGTTGGTTACATTTTTATAGTAGGCCAGTGATATGTGACTGGATGAAACATAACAATTATTGGAATATATAATTACAAATATGTAGGGATCTTGGGAAAAAAACATTATTTTCCGGAAATTTCACAATATGATATATATTTACACTAAAACTCTGGCAATATTTTAAAATAACTCAATGGAATCGAAAACAGCTTAAAAACGTACCTAATAAACAGTGATGGTAAAGAAAGTGTGTTCTTGTTTCTTGTGGAATTGAACTGATAATTAACAATAGAGAGAAAGAACATTAGTCTGAATTTAGTATTAATCAAGCATGCATTGTCAAGAACTAAATACTTCCTTAGAAAATGATATAAACATAGATGATATATGCAAATCTCCATCCTGTTGCTGGAAGCACTGGTCCAAAGTTTGAGGGCCAATGTGAGCCAGAATGGTCAATGAAGATAGCAGATATTCATTACTTCGTAAACTATGTAGTCGAGAAAATAGGCTTAATTACACAGTTTGATTGAAAATGATGTAAAATACTATAAATTGAATAGTAAATAAACATAGATAAAGATATGCATATGTTTTAAAAAAGAACTCACAGATGATGATAACATCTACTAGATAGTGAGAAAAATAACTACCTTGAAATGACAACAAGTAGAGTTGGTGGGAAGTGAAGTCACCAAAGATAGCTGAAGGAAGGTAAGTGGAACACTGAAAATTGTTAATTAAAAAGTGGGATACTTGACATGCCTCATTCAAATAATAATTTGACTTGTAAAATACTAAACTTTCTGGGATGCATAAAGATCAATTATTGAAATGAAAACTGATAAAGGTAAATCAAAGTACTTGTAAAATTTTTAATATAATTAATTTTTTTTATTTAACTTTATCATTTGCCATATATGTATTGTTTTTCAACCTGTACTAATTGTCACATTATTAAAAAGCAAAAGTATATGTTTCTTGGAAAAGCATCTTTTGACGTCAAGTACTTGGATATGAAGTAACAAGACCCCAATAGCACAGGACTTACAATGCTAGAATATGGGTTTCGATACCCATGGTAGGCAGAGCACAGATAACCCATTGTGTAACTTTGTGCTTAATTACGAAAACAAACAAATAATTAATATAAAATAATATCTTCGCAAGTTTTAAACTATAATAAATGGCATATTAATAACAACAAATACAATATAATATCTTTGATATAAAATCATAGATGGAGCCACATCATGAACCAAGTAGAAATAACGGTATGATAGCTTAGATTCAATTGTGAAAACATCCTCACTTCATGGAGAAACACCGCTGACAACAAGGACTTTGATATTAATTTGATTGTTATCCGCATATTAATAATTTAATTAATTAATTAACCTTTAATTAATAAAAGTTGATTAATTTTAATTTGCACATTAATCCTACAATTAATTAACCTGTAATTAACAAAAGGTAAACTCGATATTATTTATTAATTTGAATATGATTTATATCTAATTAATTAATCGTTAATTAATAATGGGTTAATCAGACGTTAATTATCAATTAGTATATCATTTGCATTTGCATATTAATTACAAATGACGTCACACTTTTGCTTCCATAGTTTCGTTATAACTACTCACATAGACACCAGAACTGTAGCATTATGCTAGTGGTTGTTTAGACTGATAGTGATAAATCTTACATTTCTAAGTTTGATGTCGTTACTACCTCCATTGCAACATTCTGTTTCAAACAGCAGACATAAAAAACCTTGTGACGAAATTGTAGGCCTAGTTAGCCTACTTAGAGATTCGATGACGAGGAACCCACTTTGAGATTAATAATGGCTG
>NW_013670344.1:54310-66747 GCF_000517525.1 Limulus polyphemus
ACTTTAATATAAGTTTAACATGACAGCAAATGTACAACGTTTCGACAAGTTTCGAAACGTTGTACATTTGCTGTCATGTTAAACTTATATTAAAGTTTTTCTTCATTACCCATTTAAGCCGTCTCCAGCCACTACTTAGAGATTGTCATATCATTCTCAGATGAAACTTATCATAATACCAATAATCCTCCCAAGCATCTGATATGTGTTGCATTAAAATTGCAATGAAACTATGAATAATTAGCTTTTGGTACAGATAATAGTCATACAAAAATATTTTTTTTAATGAACAGGAACTAATATAGTATCATTTACTGAATTAGATTTGATTTTCTTAGTTATAAAACAATTTTTTCAACCACAGATAATAGTTACAAAATATGACAAAATTAATAAGTTGATAAAAAATCTAACCTGAAACTGAATTTCATTAACATACATCTTATTGTCACAGGACCACGAAACTGTAATTGACAATTTTCCCCCAAAATGCTGTATTTCTTATATATAATTAAAGAATTAAAGTTAATAAACCAATTATATCTCTCTTATCATTATGCACATGCATTATAAATTAATGCCACTTAATGATCCACTCCATAATTTCTTGTTCTGCACTAGTTTTTGATTGATTCAGATAAAAAAAGATATACTTTTCAAAATTCCCCAAGAAGATGACCACCAGTTTAGGTACTGGTAATAAAATGTTTCATGAGTAAAGAATCGAGCAAAATAATTGTGAAGCAGACTGTGCAATTCATAGGTCCTGTTTCTGAGATCTCAGATGGATAATGCCAGAATTTACAATAGTCTATGTTTAGCAGCAATGTAGGCCTATAGCGACAAAACATTATATATTAAAAACAAAATTCCATGAGTGTGTTTGAGAGCAGCTATTTTATTTCTATATTCTTAATTATTAACTTTATATGTTTAATTAAATTAAAATTTTTACTTGTTATTCTATTCTCATTTGCACATAGGAAATGCCACATTCCAAACTAATAAGAACTTTATCCAACATAAAAATCTTGAAAAGGAGCTTAAATCTAAATGTTCCTTCATCTTCCTATTGTTTGGAAAATGATAACACATATCTTCATTGATATACTATGTCCCACATTTTCTCATAATGGTACTGTAACTTATCATTTTTTTCATCCATATGACAACACACCAGATTATCACACATTTACCTATTTGAAGAGTTTCAGCTCATAAATATACAATTTACTTCATTTGTTCATTGTATGGTTTGCACAAATGCCAAACAAACATATGTAGGTTGTTATCCTATGGTTTGCAGAAAGTGTGTAAGCATTTTAACATTCGAAAAAGTTATTCTTTGATAAATTGTTCAGGAAGATCATTCTTGATGAGTACACTGGAATGAATGGCAACTACATGTTGTAGAAAAACACAAATATAGAGGAAGACGTTTTGAAAGTCTTCCATATTTCATCTTCAGGTCAATATGTGTATGATGTAATAAATTTGTTATTATATATTTATTTTAATAGAACCGTTTGTTTGGATTAAATTTATATTTAGAAACATGCATGGCTTATACTGTTAAATATGTATTGCAAAAATCCCGCCTATGCTCCAAAGTTGTAGAAAATTCTAGAGAGTAAGAACCAACAATATGTGTGTACATAAACTCTTGTGTTAGCGCCAGTATTGTTACGTAAAACTGAAATTTCTAGAAAATATCCACACGCTTATTAATATCACCAACACGACACACCAAAAGTTGAGAATCTATTATTGGTTTGCTATAGTCAGTATGCTATAAACTTCGGAAGCTATAACTATAATTGTGAATAACGCTTATCAATCGTAAAACTTCAGATATTTGACCAGGAGTATTTATAAATTTCGAACATTACAAACCATTTAACTTCAGTGGATTTACATCGGACATTAATACTTTTCCGGAAACATTACCTAACATCATCGGTGGAAACTCAATCTCTAATAGGGTATGAACAGTGAAGACTACAGGGCTAGCTAGCTTCCTGTTAAGTGAATTGTTCCTACGTCAACTCGAAATTAACTCGCTCATTGTGAACCCTTGATAAGATATTCAGGAAGTTCCTGACTAGAAAAAAGACTTTATATTGCTTGTATGTTTGTGTAACTTTTGTTTATAAATCATTGTTTGTAATAACTATTTGTAATAACTGCTATTGTAATTTGTATTGTTGTGTGTATATTAAAACGTATTTGTGTTAAAAAAAGAAAACTGTGTGTATCAATCTTGTTGGCAAATATTATAAACTGACTATATGTCGGCATATATTTAAATACTATGTCTGCGGACTTACAACGCTAGAAAACGGGGTTCGATACCCGTGATGGGCAGAGCACAGATAGTCCATCGTGTGGCTTTGTGCTCAACTATAAAAACAAACAATTTAACTACTAAATTTAAATTACCAGTTAACTTGGTTTCACACTATTTGAAATTCTGATACCTAACATAATAAATTGGGGGCTCGTGTCCGAGATTTGAATCAGAGACTAAATTCAACATAAATTAAAATTTAAATCACAATTGAATTTATATTTATCAGTGCCAACAAGATTTGATCATATCTGATTATCATTTTCTTGAATCACCCTACCTCGAACAACTAGGAAAAAAAATTAATTGCTCGAAATTGCCAAAGTTTTACAACAAGAAGTTAAAAAATCAGTGATAAAAAATGAACTAAAAAGCGTATTATCGAAATACTAGTCGATGATGATTTGTTGCCTGAGGAAGCATTAGAGGAATACTCTAGTGTACCCACTAACCAATTGGGGTTGAGTGATAAAAATAAGTTATAGATTCAGCTAAAGTTGAAACAACTCGAGCTTGAACAAGCTCGTATCGAGGCTGAGAAAGAGAAAGAACAGATTCGTATTAAAGCTGAAAGAGAAAATAAATGTCTCGAAGCCGAGAAAGAACAAGCTTATATTGAAACCGAAAAATAAATTAGGCTGAAAGAAATGGAAATTAGACTCAACACCAATCGACCAAGGCAAAATGACAAATTTGAATATTAAACATTATGTTAATATACCACCATTTAATGAAAATGAAGTTGATAAATATTTCCAACATTTTGTGAAAGTTGCCCAGATCATGCAATGGCCCACCGAAAAATGTTTTTTATTATTACAAAGTGCTCTAACTGGTAAGGCACAAGAAGCTTATGCTGCTCTCTCTTTAGAAGATTGTACGAATTATTAAAAGAAAGTTGAAACACTACCGGAAGCAGCCTCTCTTTACAATGACTACACTTTAACACATAAAACCACTTTTCATAAAAAGAAATTCATACCATCTCAACCAAAACCTGTATCAGTTTAATCTACTAAAGTTGAGGAATCTTCTAAAAACTCCAGCTCCTCTAGTTCGAAATCTTCTGACAATCAGGCTAAAACTTTATCAAAACCATCAAAACCTGTCTGCCATTTCTGTAAAAAAACTGATCATGTTATGTCTGATTGTTGGTGTTTGAAAAGGAAAAAAGAAAAGGAGACAACACCCAGTATGTTTGTGTCCACATATGGACGGAGTTTCACCAGATCACCCGATGTTGTTTATATGGCCACTGTTGATTCTGTGTCTTTAACAAATGACACTGGCAATCTCATATCCATATGTATTCTACATGATACTGGGACTCAATCATTGTTGTTAGAAGGTATATTGCCTTTAGATTCGAGTTCTGCCACTGGTGAGTCAGTTATTGCTCAGGTTATTGAGGATGGCATTGTTAATGTCCCTCTTCATAACATTTATTTAGCATCAGACCTAATTTCGGGACCAGTTGTGGTTGGAGTAAGACCATTCTGCCAATTGAGGGTGTGTCATTATCGTTGGGAAACGATTTGATTGAGGTAAAAGTTGTTTGCCGAACTTAAAATGGTTAGTGAGCCGATCACTGTTTCATCTAAGGATGATGTTCTCTTTGAGGAGAATCCTGATGTGTTTCCCTCGTGTGCGGTGACTCGAGCTCAGGCTAAGAAATTAAGCCAAAAACAAATGATAGATATGGATTCAGGGAACGATATTATAGATTTGCCTCAGACGTTTTTTGGATCTGATGAGGATCTTGTGGATAATTGTCCTACTGATGATTAGTCCATGAGGAACAATGATGAACGTGAGGGATCTGATTCACCTGGTGAAGTTCCATTTACTAAAAGTAAACTGATCATTGAGCAAGAAAAAGATCTGCAGATCTCTTCACTATTTAAATATGCACTTCCAAAAGATGAACTCGAGAAAGTTCCAAATCGTTATTTTTTTAAAAATGGTGTGCTTATGAGGAAATGGAGAATAAGACGGAAAGAAAAAATAGAAAGAAGGAAAGAGAGAAAGAAAAAGACAGAAAAAAGAAAGAGAGAAAGAAAAAGACAGAAAAAAGAAAGAAAAACAAAACATAGGACTGTTAACTTGCAGTTTATCACTACAAGAGTATGATTTGGGGGATAATCTATGTCAAAAGGGTTGATAACATGTAATTTTATGATCATAAGGTTCTTTGTATTGATTGTGTTTGTATACTGTAATGATTATCGAAATGGCATAATCCTTTGAACAATGTATTGTATTTAATGTATATATGTATATATATATATAATATCTTATTTAGAAATTGTCTAAAGCCAATTTTTAATTCTCTAAGGAGAGACTTGTAACGAATTTGTTATTATATATTTATTTTAATATCAACGTTTGTTTGGATTTAATTTATACTTAGAAACATACATGGCTTATACTGTTATATATGTATTGCGAAACTCCCGCCTATTCTCCAAAGTCCCTAAGTCTTGAGTTTGTTTACTCTTCACTTGAGACATTCTTCAAAACAGAACGCCAAAATATCATATAGTGTTTTAAACAGAATGTTTACACATCTACTTTCATCAAGAACTCCCTGAAGAAGACCCCAAAAGAAAGAAAAGATAAGAGTGACACTACTACCATTTACCTCCCCTACATGCAAAATTTCAGTGAAAACTCAAATGCATAGCCAAAAAGTTGAACATAAACGTCCAGTGGAAATTTTACAAAACAATTCTAGTGAAAACCAAAAACAAAATGCAATGTTCGAAATTTTATGTTCCTGCATCAAAACATACATTGGAGATATGGGAAGACAACTTGGGTCTAAAATAAAAGAGTACAAAGACAGTACAAGATTCATGAAAAAATAAAATTCAGCCATTGAGGAACACACCATGTCAATTGGACACCAAACAAACTAGGATAAAACTAAAGTCATTGACACAGACTAATTTTGGAAGACAAGAAAAATTAAAGAATCCACCAATGAGAACCAAGAATAAACAACCAATGACAACACATTCTCCATAATGCACCAAGGTACTATAAAATACCTACAACAGCTTACACACACTGATCTGAATAAGAAAGACAGAAGACTTTCGAAACGTCGTCCTCTACACTTTTGTTTGTTTTTGTTTGTTTGTTTGTTTTTAATTATGCACAAAGCTACACAAGGGCTATCTGTGCTCTGCCCACCACGGGTATCGAAACCCGGTTTCTAGCGTTGTAAGTCCGCAGACATACCGCTGTGCCACTGGGGGGCTACACTTTTGTTTTTTCTACAACAGACAGTTGCCAATCATTCTTGTGTACTCATCATTAAGTCTTTTCCTTGCCAAAATGAAAGTTTAAACACTGTAAATATTTTTTGAGTAGAAGCAATAAGAAAATCAAAAGTAACCAACTACACAAAGAAAGAGTTACAATACATTATGAATTAATTTTTAGATGAATAATAAAAGAAAAAGCATACCAAGCTATATATGCTTTTGGCTAATTATTTGTTTTATTTAGCTTTAATTACTCAGGCGCATGTGCGGTATGCTCTAATGTATTCTCCTTAAACCTTAGCTTAGTTGTTACCAAAGATAAAAGATACACATCATAATTCATAAAAGTAACTGAATGTATAACATTGCTACTGTCATAATTACCATCACTGTTTTTGTGTCGTCATTGAAGAAAACATCTTATATAATATACAGTAAATTATTTTTGAATTTGATCTTGTTTTTTTTACATATATAAGTGAGTATATCATAGTCGTGTAAAATATAGTGCATGATTTAATCATATACCCGGGTAATGTGGTAACTAATATCTAATAGAGGATCCATATTTCTTTCCACTGTTTGCAGGATTCAGGTGTATAAAACAATTTAGCTTTACACCATAAAGAACGATTTCCATATCTGCATCACATTGTACAATATAAGACACAGATAAATCCAAATGGTAACTCCCACAGGTAAAAACAAAATTGAGACCATCGCTTATTTTCTCCACTTTTACTGGTAAGATCATCAGTTATAAACAGATTTGACTTTTCGAGTTGTAAATAGTCACGAAAATTTTCCGTTAAACCTTTGAACTTGTTAAGAATAGTTTGCATTAAGTTATTATAGAACTGTTGAAGTTCACTAAGCAAGTAACAGAGTGTTGTAAACGTTAATCCATATTAAACTGTAATGATATTATATATAATATGATTTTTGTATATACACAGGACCAGCATCTCACGAATTAAAACTGTGACAGACTTACCATCATATATCTATTTTAATATCGATGTCTGCTTGAGTTAAATTTATATTTAGAAATGTACATAACTTATACTGTTAAATCTGTATTGCGAAATCTCCGCCTATTCTAGAAGATTCTCGAGTGTAAGAATCAACAATACATGTGTGTACATAAATATTAGTATATCGACAGTATTGTTGCATAAGCTGAAATTTCGAGAAACCCTCCTCACGCCTATAAATATAATCAACGTGACACGCTAAAAACAGTATATATATATATTATTGGTTTGCTACAGTCGGTACACTAAAACCTCGGATGCTAAATTTGACCAGGAACATCTATAAATTTCGAACACTACAAACCATTTACCTCAGTGGATTGACATTGGACATTAGTATTTTTACAAAGATATTAAATAACTTCAACGGTAAAAAAAGCTTGACCTGTAACCGGCGTGTGATCAGCGAGGACTACAGAGCTAACTAGCTCCCTGTTAAGTGAATTATACCTACATAAACTCAAAATTAGATCGCTCATCGTGAACTCTCGATAACACATCAAGGAAGTTCCAGACTAGAAAGAAGATTCGATATTGTTTGTAAGTTTGTAAATCTTTTGTACATGGATCATTATTTGTAATAACTGTTATTGTATATTAAAACATATTTGTATTAAAAAAGAAAGTGTGTGTATCAGTCTTGTTGTCTATTTAACTACTAAATCTAAATTACAATTCAACTCAGTGTTAGGCTATTTGAAATTATAATACGTAACATAATAAACTGGGAGATGGTTAATTGATTACATCAAGCCACTTTTGTAATTTGATATATATATATATATCCTTATCATTTTTATATGATAAAGAACATTATTAATCCGTTCGGTATATAAAAAGTACCAATATTTGTTGTTGTTTTAACCATCATACTCAATCACGTGTTTTTTTTTCTCGCACAAGCATTTAACGTTAGGCTATGAAATTGATTGTTCTTGGATGTAGCCAATGACGTTCGTATAAATAAGATTACTTATTGATATCAAATCCATGGAAAGATTAAGCTGCTGTTCACTGTAGAATATACAGTATCTGTGATCTTCAAGTTATCATTACTTGAAGGAAAACGTATTTGCAAGAGTTCTTGATGAAAGAATTTTCCAGATCGTCTTGAGTAACCTTAAATCGTATCAATAATTTAACTTTTAAAAACGACTCTACGGGAAGATGAAAACAAGCCAAATACAAGTTATGTCATTTTCAATGCTTTCTCCAAATTATTGAAACACATAAGTGCTTGTTAGTTAACTTCCAAGCTCCTTTCACAGATCACTCCAATCACTTCTCTTGTTCTACATCCTCCATGAAACCAAAGAGATCCTTTACAATTTAGATCACTGTTTTGTTTTTAATTCTTCACTGAATATCTTCTAGCATGATTTTCGACAACCGTGGTATAAGGCTAATTGTTATAAGGTCAATTGCCTTTGGTTTCTTTGGGATTGATATCACTATTGATTTCATAAAGTCAGCTTGCCATTTACTCTTCTCAATCATCTTGTTTCAGAGTGTGGTCAATCATTTATTTTTTCTTTTCCTAATACATGTATCATTTCTGAAGGAGTTCCTTCGATTCCTGATCATTTCCCTGCTTTCATATACCTTTAACTGTTGCAAAGATTTCACTTTTTAGGATAACATGATAACTTTTTTCCCGCTTAACTTTTCTTGTTTGTACACACTTTGCTTTTTTCCTTCACAAGTTTATCTGGTTTTCTATCCTTATCATAAAGCTTTTCAATATACTCTTTCCACTTTCGGTTGGCTTTTACTTCTTCCTCTACCTGTGTGATACCACTTGTATTATTTTTTTTTGTTTTCTTGTGATTTGTTTCACTTCTTTGTGCAGTAAGTCCGATGTTTCTTGTCAGTTGCATTCCTTTTATTGTAGAAATTCCCTGTCCCATCAAGTTTCTATTGCTTTATCAGCTTCTCTTTTCAATTCGATGTTCTTTTTCTTAGATTCTCTTTTTTCTCTTCCGTGTTGACATTCTTCCATTTTCATCTCTCTTCCAAGTAAGTTTGACGACTCGTCGTAATTTGTCTTAGTCTTATTTTCTTCTTCAACTATAGTCATTTTAAAAGTTTATTTATGTTATGATCGTATTATACGTGCACTTCATTCTCACTTCTTATGTCCAAATTTATTTAGGTTATACTTATTCCTATCAGGAATTGGCCTATACATAAATTTCTGTTTATTACTGGTAATCATTAACACATAGATTTAGAATTATATTTTGTTCCTTACTGACAACACATTTTCTTTCTCTACCTTTCTTGGTGTATTTGTTCTCTCTCTCAAGTTTCATCTTCTTTTTTGTTGTAACCCTTTCGTTTATAGTCTATTCTCAAACCCATGCTGAACTGGTCCTATATGTTTTGTTTTCCCTGTTTCTCGTACATCAAGTTATAATGTTTCATAGCTGTAAGGGACTTGTAATCTCCGTACCAGTTGAACTTACAAAGGCAGCCGCTGTAACCATTCCAATAATTTTCTAATGACTTAGAGTACTGTAATCCCTAATTCCTTAGAGACTGACCAAAAGCTGGTTAGTATCTTGCATTCTCTCAACTTCAAGCGATGTTACCTTACACTCAATTTCATAACATATATTCCTGAATACGCTTAACAATGTTGATTTTATTCAATCTCGCTGTCTTTCTTCCTAATATCGATGTTTACAAATGCTACGAAATTCCAGGGTATCATCACAATGTACCTTAGATTGTTTCACCACTCATAGTCTTTTGTGAAACGTTGACAATTTCACTGGCTCTACATATATCACAATACAGTATATAGTCTTTGTCTAGATATTCTATGAATTTCACAGTCTCATATAAACAAATCACTGTAACATTTGATGAAATTCACACCCTTGATGTGTATATATATATATAGCACTACAACAATAAAGAATTACAGTATTATATATATATATATAAGTATTTGTATATATATAAATCGGGAAATACCCCAGTTTCCTCCATTGCAGCTCTACTGTTCAAGATTCGAGCCACTAAGTTCACAAATTCTTATACTTCTATAGCAATAAATTCACACATAGCATCAGTTTTAACACTACTGGATGTATGTTAAATCTGATATCTATACACAATATACATTAGTTAATCAGAGCAAGTTCACAGGTTGATTCTAATAATTAAAGCACAAGGGGATCTGAATTTCAATGACAGTCTATAACATACTGTGAACTTAAACTCCATTGCAGCAAATATCTGTTTAAGGTCATCACTCAGTCATGCAACCTAATCAAAGGTTTATGGTCCGTTTTCATGATAAATGTTTTACCTAAGAGAACAAAATTGAATTTGTAAAGCCCCACGCTATTGCTAAGCACGTTCTTCAGTGGTGGCTAAAGCTTTTTTGTTTGCAAGTAATTTTTGCCATACACACATATTTGACTCAAAGTACCTCTATAGTTTTGTTAGTAGCATCAGTTTGCACAGTGTTGGCTAATATATCCTTAATTTCCTTAAAGCCTTCTCACTGGCGTCATCCCATACAACACATTTTGGACATGATTTACAGGTTAATGCTGTGAGTGTGGTTGCTATTTTCACAAACCCAGGAATATACTTCCTGTTATATCTTACTACTCCGAGAAAAGATCTAACTCCTTTCGTTGTTGTAGGTTATCTTTCATAGCTTTCTTCTACATGGGAAATCAATTCATTTCCAACCATGCGACCAAGATACTTTATGCAGTTTCCCAGAAGCTAATATTTACCTGATTTTTGTGTTAAGACTGCTTTACTCAAACTGACTAGTACTTAAAATCATAAATAATATTCAACGTTAAACTGGTACACAATTAAAAACATTTTATTTAGGCCTATCTATGGCCTTCAAAAAATTGACGACTCTACATGTTTCGACGTTACAACGTCATCCTCAGGAGTAACGTCGAAACATGTAGAGTCGTCAACTTACATAAGCCACATGAGACGTTGTCCATTAACCTCTGAAATATTGCTGGTGCATTACGTTAAATTCAAACAATCCATAATAAGCTTGGAAATAGTTTCACTAATTTACCATGCTTAACTACATTAATTTATTCCCATTTTTTATCATTACATTCATTTGAAGGAAACAAATAACTTATAATTATCTATCGTGAAATAATTTTATCATACCTAATGTTTTTATAAATATTGAATGAATTAATATACAGATTATAGTTTTCGTTTGTTAATAAACTCTTAGTAAATCATTTGACTGCATAATATATATGATTAATCACTATTATAGAATAGCAACACTTATCGTTCTTTCATAAATCTTTGAGGACTGAACTTTCTTTAACATTAGAGATGTAAGTTAAATCACATACATGTTCAAAACCACAGTTTAAAATACGATGTACAAAACATTTGTGTTCTTTCTAACTGACGTCGTTAACATTGAAAGCATACAATGACTAAATAACCCACTTAGCTAACGTTATGTCGAACTTTTATTAAGAAGAGAAGGGATTGAGAGAATTGAAAGTTCAATTTCGTCACAGTCTGACCAGTTTCGTCACAGTCTGACGTGTTTTATGTTCAAGGCGACTGACCAAGTTCAGTTTCGTCACAGTCTGACGTGTTTGATGTTCAAAGCGACTGATCGGCTTGGTTTTAGAAAATATACAGGGCAGAACGTCAAGTTTAGAAAATCTTTTTGGCCTTTAGTGTTAACTGAAACAGATAACACTCTTTTTTGAACGTACCTAAAACATTTATTAATTTATGACACTGTCGCTCTCTGTGCATTTGCATTATATTAAAAATTTAAAATAAACTGTACATAAATTTAATGTTCACTTTACAAAACACAAAATATGTATTGACACATTTCAGTTAAATACAATTTTTGTTCAATTAATCTGTACGTTTCTAAAATGTGATTATCAAGGATAATAAGTTGTCATTATCTAGGCAATTACACTATACTTAATAATAAAAATTAGCTCTACATAAATTTAATGTTTGCCAAACTTAACTAGAGATTTTGTATGTCACTGAAATTTCAAAGTCAATAAACATAGTTATTTCACTTTTTATAGTGATACAAAACAATAAATGTATATTCCCAATACTTGACGGGATATTTCAGCTCAATACATTTTTTGTATTCAATTAGACTGCATGTTTCTACAACGTGGTTATCTGTGTATTTACATTATACTCAATATTAAAAATAAATGGTTCAAACTCATCATATATTTTATACATAAATTTATTATTCATTCATTTGTGTCTTGACTGCTGTCAGACTTTTAAGCTTAATAACATCTTGAGTTGAAAAGGTCAAATTATTACTATTATAGGCATAGTTGATGGTAAAAAATTAAATAAGAGTAGAAAATAATGTATAATAAAACATTACAGTCTATCTATTATAACTATACACATCCTGGTAGTTTTTGTACGGTCCTTATTTAGAACTGAGAAAGTACTAGGTTAATCCGTAACTGTAAATTAGGTTAAAGACTGGTTAAGTCGACACGACACATACACTCTACACAAATCAGTAAGATATAAGTATTCGAGAAACCGAGTTATCTTTGCAGGAATCGATGAACAATGGCAGGCTGATTTGGTAGATCTTTCTAACCTAAGTTAATATAAGAATCAGTTTAAATATTTTCTCACGTCTAGCGACGTATTTTCTAAGTATGCACGAGTTGTTCCACTCAAGGATAAGAAAGGTATATCTTCTATCGACGTATTTTCTAAGTATGCACGAGTTGTTCCACTCAAGGATAAGAAAGGTAT
>NW_013670344.1:67543-68642 GCF_000517525.1 Limulus polyphemus
CAGCTATGTGGGTGCTGTAATTCGACCAAGGCCGCTTCCCACGAACGAGTTGTTCCACACAAGGATAAGAAAGGTATATCTTCTATCGACGTATTTTCTAAGTATACACGAGTTGTTCCACTCAAGGATAAGAAAGGTGTATCTTCTATCGACGTATTTTCTAAGTATGCACGAGTTGTTCCACACAAGGATAAGAAAGGTGTATCTTCTATCGACGTATTTTCTAAGTATGCACGATTTGTTCCACTCAAGGATAAGAAAGGTGTATCTTTCAAACGGATCTTTAAACTTCAAACCGATTCTGGAACAGAGTTTACTAATCGTATCTTACAAAGATATCTCAAGGAACCAGATGTTCACTTCTTTATTACACATAACGAAACAAAAACATCTATAGTAGAAAGATTTAATCACACTCTTAAAACTAGAATGTGGCGCTACTTTACTCATCGTGGAGTACATCACTGTATTGAAGCATTTGTTCAGTGCCATAATCAATTGTATCATCGCGGCATTAAAATGAGATCAATATACGTTAATCACTCTAATCAGTCTGTGGTTTATAAAAAAATTACAGCTCAAATTAGGCGATCAAGTATGTATTAGTAAAGTGAAGCATCAATTTAAGAAAGGCTATATGCCTGAATGGATAGACGAGATATTTACGATTTACGAGAGAAGAGAGAGAGAGATCCACCAGTGTATAAACTGTAAGTCTGTATAAGAAATATTATGTGAACGAGGAAGGGGCAAAAACAATCATTATTCTGTAAAATGGAAAGGATACCCTGATAAGTTGAATAGCTGGATCACTCAATCAGATCTGAATCTCCTGCCATCATAAAGTGATAGGTATAACTCTATTTTTCATTATTCAAAATAGATCAGTTGTATGTGACGTTACCTAGTAACAATCCTATGAATTATCTTGCTAATTATAATCTGACAAACTATATCACTCATCTTGCCAAATCTATCAAACTTGAAGGTTCGTGGGAAGTGGCCTTGGTCGAATTACAGCACCCACATAGCTGACAAACTATATCACTCATCTTGCCAAATCTATCAAACTTGAAGGTTGCATACTTAGAAAATACGT
>NW_013670344.1:69560-71294 GCF_000517525.1 Limulus polyphemus
GATCATTTTACAGACGGTGTTGCTATGATTAGTGTCTGGCGAAAAGCTTCAGCAGATATTTCTTTTGCAACATCTCAACCAACTATTTTCAAGTTTTGAACAACTCGACTTCCAAGATCTACATATCTACATGTGCCGATGTTTCCATTTATCAACGTTATATTTTAAGATCTGTGCAAGAACTCAGCTAACAGATGTTTCCGTATATCAAAGCTATCTTCAAGGTTTGTACAACGAAAAACCTTTTGAAGTTTTTTTTTTTAAATATAGGAACAGTTGAACAGCTATTACGTTTTATGTCATAAAATGTCATGATCTGTACTTATATTATGATTGACTAGTGCTGACTTATGAACCTACTGAACCTACACATGAATACTAAATCTTGCAACTACCATATTTATCAAAAACAGATCTTTAAGTGATGGTAAAATCTGTAATATGTAAGAACCAGGCACTTTTTATTTTAATATGTTTCATATTTCTAGTTCTATTACTGTAATCTACAGAATAAGTCCCACTTTACATATGCTTACCATCCAAACACTAAAATATTTTAGTAATATACTCAGCAACTGATTGTGTGGAGGAGCTAATAGAAAAAACAGTAAGTTCAAATGCTGAGCTTGGTTTGTGGGCTTTAGGAAGGCCATAAAGACGAGATAAACTGTAACATTTAGGACTATAATTACTCGCTTTGTCTTCTTGAAAAATGATACAAGCGGTAACTTAGATTTTGCGAATCACTAAACCATCACATTTTGTGGCACAAAACTAAATTGCTGTGTAATTGTTTCTATATATTAGGTGGTCAAGAAATTAATGTCGCTTTTCTTAGAGGAAAAAACTCGAACAACTTATGTATCAAAATAAAACATTTATTAAATGAAATAGTCTCCATTGAAAATACTTAACAAAATAAATAAATATTTTAGATGGGAATTAATTTTTCTGTGGTCTGCGGTTATTCCAAGTACACTTGAAATTACTGTAGGTTATAGTAAACTGATGTAATAGTTGAAATTACTGGATATTATAGTAAACTGATGTAACACTTGAAATTACTGTAGGTTATAGTAAACTGATATAACACTTGAGATTACCGTAGACTCTAGTAAACTGATGCTACGCTTGGAATAATTACAGACCGTATTGAACTGATGTAACACTTTAATTTACTATGCCGACCATAGTAAACTGGTGTAACACTTGAAATCACTGCAGATTATAGTAAACTGATGTAACACTTGAAATTACTGTAGGTTATAGTAAACTGATGTAACACTTGAAATTACTGGATATTATAGTAAACTGATGTAACACTTGAAATTACTGGAGATTATAGTAAACTGATGTAATTACACCAGTTTACTATAACCTACAGTAATTTCAAGTGTTAGATCAGTTTACTATAACCTACAATAATTTCAAGTGTTACATCAGTTTACTATAACTTACAATAATTTCAAGTGTTACACCAGTTTACTATAACCTACAGTAATTTCAAGTGTTACATCAGTTTACTATAACCTACAGTAATTTCAAGTGTTACATCAGTTTACTATAACCTACAATAATTTCAAGTGTTACATCAGTTTACTATAACCTACAATAATTTCAAGTGTTACACCAGTTTACTATAACCTACAGTAATTTCAAGTGTTACATCAGTTTACTATAACCTACAGTAATTTCAAGCGTAGCATCAGTTTACTATAGTCTACGGGGAGTTGG
>NW_013670344.1:72035-74370 GCF_000517525.1 Limulus polyphemus
TAACCCTAGAATTACCAGTTGAAGTGTGGACCACATCATAATACTACTAGTCTACTCGTTCCTCTTAACCCTAGAATTACCAGTTCAAGTATGGACCCCATCATAATACTACTAGTCTACTCGTTCCTCTTAACCCTAGAATTACCAGTTCAAGTATGGACCCCATCATAATACTACTAGTCTACTCGTTCCTCTTTACCCTAGAATTACCAGTTCAAGTGTGGACCACATCATAATACTACTAGTCTACTCGTTCCTCTTAACCCTAGAATTACTAGTTCAAGTATGGACCCCATCATAATACTACTAGTCTACTCGTTCCTCTTAACCCTAGAATTACCAATTAGAGTGTGAACATCATCGGTTTTTGAAGCATATATTATTTTATTATATATTAAAGAAGTATCTGAGCAATAAAACATGGCAGATTTGAATTATCTTTGGAGTGCTTATTTAGTATTTCCTTTTACACATTGCTTCGAATTTTCCAAGACAGATTTCGATATACAAAAATAATACAAGACTAGATTGTTGGGAAAATCGTTGACTTGTAAAACTACTAAAATCAAAATGTTGAAACAATTGTTCAGATATTTTTGTAATGGGCAATCTTTTAGACTTTTCATTGCAACACAAACGAAAAAGTAACATTATTAAAACATGTACTGAAATAACAAGTCTCCACTGATAAAAATCAAGCTGTACTGCGCGTGTTTTTTTTCCACGTCCCTCTTAATTTTCTTTTTTCACGTCCCTCCCACAACAGACTTCAAATCAGAAGCGTGAAATTGCAGGGCGTGTCTTAGTGCTCAACTGTAAATCCAAAGTTTCATGGATTGCTTACTATTCCCGCAAAGTCGTGTTCTGTACTTCACTAGATTATAATAGTAACGGCCAAGTCCCATTATGCGGTTACAGTGGTGAAAAACATTTATTGCATCACCCAATTTTTTCAGAGTTTTCTTCAGAATCGTCTATCTATTTTCGGGCCCTAATTCATGTAGCTGCAAATGTGTTTAATAGATGATGTAAAATACTATCTAATTATTACATCAGCCGTCTTATAGGCTATCTTGGTATTGCATCAGTTTTTTTTTTGTTTTGCTATAAATAGGGGTTCTTAGTGAGAGTCAGTTCAGAAGCCTATCTGCTACAATGACCAAGGGTTGCAAGATAACTCCACGGGAAATAGCAGTCATTGTTTCTTTGAACTAAGAGGGACTTTCGACAAGGCAGATTGCTAGAAGATTTAAATTTAAACAGTCTACTTTGAGCTATTGGTTGCAGAGATATAGAGACTGGCTGTGTGGAGAAACAGAAGGGAGGTGGGAGGAAGAAAACTGATGATCGTGTTCTGAATGCCTGTAAAATCATCACTTGTCGTCCACAGATCTCGAAAGGAAACTTCAGGGGTCACTGTCACCACCTGCGCCATCTGGTGTCGCTTGTGTTCAGCTGTTCTCCCAGCAAGACGGCCGTGACGGTCTAATATATATATTTTTTATCCCGAACATTAGGCCTATTTTCGATGACAAGGAACCCACTTTGAAACTATTAATGGTTGGAGACAACTTGAATGGGTAATGAAGAAAAACTTGAATATAAGTTTAACATAACAGCAAATGTACAACGTTTCGACAAGGTTTTGCCATCATCAGGTACAGCAAACGTACAACGTTTCGACAAGGTTTTGTCATCGTCACCTGATTTCTTCATTACCCATTCAAGCCGTCTCCAACCATTAATAGTTATTATTGTAATTTGGAATTTTATAATATATATTTTCTAGTGATCTTGTATCATACATATGATTTATACTATAATACGAATATATAATTGGCACATATTTAGAACGTGCATTTACATCAAATAACTGATTTCTTATAAGTTTGTTTGTTTGTAGTTATGCATAAAGCTACACAATGGGCTATCTGTACTCTGCCCACCACTGCTGTGCTACCTGGGGCGATTTCTTATAATTTCATCTGTTAATGTAACATTTGTATAATGTTCGATTTTTTTGTTTAAGATTATCATCTTAAATATTCTCTTTTTTAATTATATATATATATAAGTGAATGTTACTTGTTGAACCATATATTGTCAATTCATAATGTATAACAAATTCTGCTAAAGATATATAAATTATTTACTATATATTAATTGGTAAACTATTCTGTATCCTACATAGGTAATAGGTCTTAATTTATTGCAAAGCATACTTATATGTTTTGACCAACTAAAAACATCATCTATAATTAGTCCTAAGTATGTCTTAGTATTAACATTTTCTATATATATACTGTATATATATATATATACACTTACGATCAGA
>NW_013670344.1:75005-78242 GCF_000517525.1 Limulus polyphemus
TTGAAGCCCGAGTAGTAGTTTCGTATGGTGTTTCTCACACCTCCAAAAGTTGAAGCCCGAGTAGTAGTTTCGTATGGTGTTTCTCACACCTCCAAAAGTTGAAGCCCGAGTAGTAGTTTCGTATGATGTTTCTCACGCCTCCAAAAGTTGAAGCCCGAGTAGTAGTTTCGTATGATGTTTCTAACACCTCCAAAAGTTGAAGCCCGAGTAGTAGTTTCGTATGGTGTTTCTCACACCTCCAAAAGTTGAAGCCCGGCCACGTGGTTAGGGCACTCGACTCTGCGGGTCGCGGGTTCGAGTCCCCGTCACACCAAAACATGATCACCCGGTGTCCGGACTAGGACGCCAGTCCTACTCTCGGATACTCACCTCCAAAAGAATTTGGAGGTGTTAGAAACACCTTACGAAACTACTACTCGGGCTTCAACTTATGGAGGCGTGAGAAACATCATAAGAAACTACTACTCGGGCTTCAACTTTTGGAGGTGTGAGAAACACCATTCGAAACTACTACTCGGGCTTCAACTTTTGGAGGTGTGAGAAACATCATACGAAACTGCTACTCATGCCGGACCACGTAGGATGTTTGAGACGTGGCTACAAAATACTTGTTTTAACTTTGTGATTTTTGTAAACACAATTGATATTGTAATAGTGACGACAAACTCTAAAAACGGGAGGACCCAAGCAGTGATTTTCCTGCTTAAGTTCGGCACTGGTTTTTAATAAGAGAGAAAGACGTCAGAGTTGGGTGTTTGATCAACATTTTGAAACAAAACATAAAAAAGTAGGAACTCGGTTCTTTTTTTGATTTTGTACATCCATGTTTTATTATTTGAAAATGATGAAATGTATTTGTTTTTACATACTGATATGTGCTGCTAGGTTAAGCTTCTGTTAACAACGAAATCGCAACACTGCATTAGTAGTCATAAAGGGGGGGGGGGTTAACTCATCACATTAGGACTAAAAACATTCAGCATAATGTCTAGAGTTCGATAGATTACTGAATACAGAGCAGAAACACTAAAGTTATTGAGTATCAAACGGTATTTTAAAAAATCGGTAATTGTTATGATATGATGACCATTGGCTCCGAGGGATTATAATGCTAAAAACTGAGTTTAGATATCCGCAGTGGGCGGTACACAGATAGCCCGTTGTTCACCTTTACCTTTGTGCTTAACAACAAACAAACAAAATCAGTCGATGCAATATGAGGGCCCCACGAGTATCAAACGGTATTTTAAAAAAATCGGTAATTTTTAGTAATGGTCATTTTGGTTAATTTTAACTCGGTAGCTTATGGCTCGTGTAGTAAATAAATGCGTTACGTTATATAATGGTTCTTGTTTTCATCACATTTACAAGAATGAAACATTTAATAACTCGGTGTATTTCGTATAAACAATACATGAAGCCATTTGATTGAAAGGACCTTTTTTTCTTTTCGTAGAATTGGAAGAAAGCTGACGTTCTACATTTGTGTGGCTGTGACTGTTGTGTCGGGGGTGGTGTCGATGACTGTCTCCAATTTTACAGTATTTGCTGTGTTCCGGCTAATCAACGGATTTCTATATCCAACCATCTACCAAGCATCGTATATCGTGTGTGAGTTAGACATTTTAAAAGAAATTCCGGAAAACTCAGAATGTACTGAGGCAATCAAAGCATTGTTGTAAACGTTACCATGGCGACCTATAATATTGCTTTTTTTCCTTTGATACGAGTATAAATGTTGCCATGACAAAATGGAGCATTTCACACGCGCCAATGAGAGCGGTGAGGGGTCTGAACGAAGCCAGAAAAAAAACCCTGTACCAATAGACAAAATATACCAAACGTTCAACCAATCGGATAAATCCTGTTGTAAATCCTCTCCACACTGACATATGCAGACAGATGGGTTCCACATAAAAACATATGTCACTTGTGGTGGACCATAAAATGGCATATGCTGCATCTCAGAAAGTTGGGCAAGGAACCCTGATCAGTGTGATAAGAGTAACAGTCATAACCTTATTGCGGTATGGAACCTTTTTGTGTGCATCAGTGTGCCGTGAGAATAGCGCTACATCCTGTAACACTTTAGAGTTTTGTCTTGATTTGAGCAGCAATGTTACAAGACAAAGGATTCTAGCCAGACAGTTACCACTCGAAGAAACCGCGGCCATATCAGAACTTTATAGAGAAGACAGACGAAGCCGAAGTAAACGGTCAAGTAATGGATCAGTGTGTCCAGGCAGATGGCATTATGTTAAACACCATAACAATTGGTAGTAGGCTATGGAAGTCAGGACTGGTCAACACAATCAACGATATGGAATGGATATACGAGAAGAGAGAAACGCTAATCAAAGTTCAGTCAAGACAGATGTGGCTGGACGAGCAGGAGTAATATGAAAATATTACCTTCTTGGGTTTTATTGGTCACTAACTCAAACTGGTGAATCCAGAACACTCCAGTCATCAAGTATCGCATGTTTATTTTAAATACTGCGTTAGGCACAGTGTATATAGCCCATTGTGTAGCTTTGCGCTTAGAAACAAAACAGTAAACACTTCTAAACAAGTCGTATATTATAAATGTCAGTTTCATAATGGTCGTTATGCTTGGGAAAAGAACACACTAGCTTTAAAACATAACTGGTTAAGCCTTTTTTAAACTCCACTTTTTGCTAGATTCGTGTTTTATTTGGTAGCTTTCTAGATTTGCTACACCAGAAGAGGCAAAATATCAGGTTTCACGATATTTCTGCGTGCAAGAAGTACCAAGTACCAGTTGCTTTCTGAGTTTTCAAAATCTAAACTATGATTCGTTATATGCACGTGGTGATGATACACCCGTTTAATATTTATGTTGAAGTCTGAAACAATTTAATATTTTTTACGGAAAAAATGTTTGGATGAAATGATCAGGAAGTAAAAGAAAGTAAAATATTTACCTCGTTTCTTTACTTACTGTTTACAGTGTGACTGTTAGAAACATAAATCTCATTTTTGTTGTTGTTATTTCATAGTTTATTTAGTAACTATAATAAAACATTTATTTACAGTGGTTGAAATCATTGGTGTAGAAAAACGTACGAGAATGCTGGCTATGGGATGCGTTTCGTGGACATTGGGAATATGCATTTTGCCACTTTTGGCCTTTCTTTGCACAAGCTGGAGAATATTAGGACTTGTAACTACTTTCTCCTGCATTCCATTCTTTCTCTACTGGAGGTAAGCTTCTCA
>NW_013670344.1:79074-80590 GCF_000517525.1 Limulus polyphemus
AATTTTCATTTTTTCTGAAAAGGTGGTGTCTATTTACTTCTGACCACGCTGTGTACAATGCTAGAAACCGAGTTTCGATACCCGTGGTGGGCAGAGCACAAATAGCCCATTGAGTAGCTTTGTGCTTAATTACAAATAAACAAACAAACAAAAAATCAATGGATCAGACGGTAAATCCGAGGACTAGTAACACTAAAAATCGGGTTTCGATATTCGCGGTGGGCGGAGAACACATGCCAATTATGTAGCTTTATGCTTAACAACAAATAAACAAACCTTTTTCTTGTGGAATAACAGTTGTCATGGTTCTCATATTGACGTATTTTGATCGTGGAGACTAATGGTTGTCATGGCGATTACATTACTATGAATTTTTTATGATATAGCAGTTGCCATAGTGATCGCATTACTGTCATATTTTTGTGAAATAGCATAATCACATTTCCATAATTTGTTGTTTTAGTTTTTTTTTAGGACTAACGGTTGTCAAGGTGACCCGATATGGCATACTTTGATTGCTTTGATGTTAGTGTTAGGCTTAGCATGTCTGGATCAGACAATCAAATGAAAAGTAAACTTTTGATTTTTATATAGAAAATTTTATTTCACAGAAACGTTTTTTTTTCAGTTTACTATTACTTTTAAAAGTGTTAGTAAAATAGATACAAGAAACCTCACCCATGTCTTTGAACCACCTTCTTTTTATAGTAATACAACATAAAATCACACGTCAGCTGAGAAAAGACGAGAATGCGTGAGGTAATGTATATACTAGGAGTTGAAAAAATCTCTAACAAAAACATGTTTGTAATTATTTTATATATATACAACTTTTGGGTGTTATTTGAGAGAGCAGAGAGTTGTTTGAGTGACATATTTTTATTATTTTTACACGATACTTTTATACTTTTGAATAAAAGTAAAACTTATTTTTTTTTTAAATAATCACTAAACTGAGTGAGCTGGCCTATTCTACAGAATTTTGCCCGAGTCTCCTCGCTGGTTGGTATCCGTTGGACGTTATGACGAGGCAGTGGTCATTCTAAAGAAAATTGCTGAGACTAATGGCAATTCTGAGCCTAATAACCTAATCGCGAGACTTAAGGTGAGTTGTTTCAGTGGACATTTATATTCTGGTAATAAAAATACAGGGAAAAGTTTGACCAGACACAAAACCAGATTTAACTTCTCGATACAGTTCTCTGAGTTCCTCACGTTATTGCGGTACTATTCTTAATTCTTAGGTTATCAATACACTGGAGAATACCACAACAAATATAAATCGGACTCGTGAAGTTTGTTTTCTTCTGGCTGGTTGCTGCTAATCACACTATTCGTTCTCCTGAATGACGTCATGAGTATGTTGGACTGTCTGTTTCTTTTCATAACCTTTCCACGAATCCACAGCTTTTTTAATGGGGTCCTTTGTACACTATAATGAATTGAATAGAGTTGTTTAAACATTTGTTTAACAACAAGTAAAAGCTTGGAATGGTCTATTCTTTCATTGGGGGGG
>NW_013670344.1:81012-82439 GCF_000517525.1 Limulus polyphemus
TACAAGTTCTTCAAATACCTATAGAATGATAGGTTTCTTTTTTTGTGACTGTAAAACACTTAAATACACCAGCTCGACTACGAGGAATTGTTTATACTTCAGTTGTAACCTCCACCCACTGTTAACACTGAACCTATTAGTGGAGTTTAACATAAAATAGTCATATGTGACGATGATGATAGGGGAGTACCAGGATGAGTAAAATAAGACAAATGCGTTGAATCAACTGTGTTATTGTCAAAACATGAACATAATTAACGACATATCGATTTTTTGGAAATTCTGTGCAGGAAAGTTTTCAGCTGGATTAAACCCTTTCGTTTTTAAGTAAATTTAAAACTTTAGTAAGTATTCCTTTTTACAACTTTAGTAAGTATTCCTTTTTACAAACTTCGTAATGGCAATCGAGGCTTAACTTTATTACGATTTTTATCCGAGGCTCATAGAATGGCTGCGATTGTTTTTTTTTCCAAGTTCAAACTGTTAGCTCACAGCTCCATCTCTTGGCCGATTTGAGATCTAATGATAGCCGCGGCTATTGAGGATTCCCAATTGTTTTTTTATTCATTCTGTGTTCGTACAAAAACTCTTCTTAAAAAATGATAGTGCTAAAAATATTATGTTATTGTTTGATTACCTTCAGAATAATAGTTATTATTGTTTTTTTCTTGTCAAGTTCTTTTGTTTATACTTCGTGATGTTTTTTTTTTTTTCGAACGAATATACAAGTTGCGAAGGGAGGAGTGAAGACTGCAGAAATAATAAGAATTAATTACAGGAAAGTCGGTGTACGAATATGTATAATTCTCGTTTCATTTCCAGGAAGTAGAAGAAACTATGAAAGAAGAAGAAAAAGGACAAAGTATAGCAGTCTTGTTAAAATACCCAACACTGAGAAAACATTTCTTGATTATTACGCTCGAGTGGTAAGTAAATATTCTTAATTTTATGCCCCAAAGAAGGAAACAACTGTTTAAAGATAGTAGAACTGAAGAAAGTAAATTAATGAAGAACTGTGCTATGTAAATGTTTACAGATTTGTGTGAAAGTGTTGTCGTTTACATGTCACTGTAACTTACTTCTAGAACAATAGTAAAAACGAGATCCGCATATTGTCGTATCTTACATGAAAGGTAAGATTAAGAACGAGGTCCTCACTGCATATTGTCGTAACTTACATGAAAGGTAAGATTAAGAACGAGGTCCTCACTGCATATTGTCGTATCTTACATGAAAGGTAAGATTAAGAACGAGGTCCTCACTGCATATTGTCGTAACGTACGTGAAAGGTAAGAGTAAGAACGAGGTCCTCACTGCATATTGTCGTATCGTACATGAAAGGTAAGATTAAGAACGAAGTCCTCACTGCATATTGTCGTATCGTACATGAAAGGTAAGATTAAGAACGAAGTCCTCACTGTATATTG
>NW_013670344.1:83270-85563 GCF_000517525.1 Limulus polyphemus
TCAAAGTGGGTTCCTCGTCATCGAATTTGTATACATATATATATATTCACACACGTTAAACACAGGAACCCCAATAAAGATATCACAATACACGTTTTCGGTGCAAGGGTGTGGCCTATTCTTAACTTTCGATTCGAATTGTGTCTGTCAGTGACTTTGAAACAATATGTTTTTTCTAGGTAAGCGAAGAAACCGTGGGGGTAGGGAATGGAGGGGAGTATCTGATAATACTTTTAATCCGCCATACGCTACATGTGGTCGTATATTTAACAACTTGCTCCATTTGAAATATTTTAATGTATACTTAGAATGTTACAGGAACTTACAAAGCTCCTGCTGCCATCTGTTGACTTATTTATATTTTACAGGATCGCTGCTTCCATAAGTTATTATGCTCTACAAATTAACGCAACTAACCTCTATGGAAACGAATTCCTCAACTTCTTTCTGTTAGGACTTGTTGAACTACCAACATACTTTATCTGCTGGTATCTCATGGAGAAAGTAGGACGACGGCTGACAAACGTAACCCTATTCATGGTGGCTGGTGTAAGTAGTTTTGTTCCCGTGGCGTTTCCCCCAGGTGAGTGTTTTTTCCTTCTCACTTCAGTAACAATTGTAGGAAAGAGGTCACACAATAATGTCGTATTGTTTGTCTGTTTTGAATTTCGCGCAAAGTTACACGAGAGCTATCTGCGCTAGCCGTCCATAATTTAGTGTAAGACTAGAGGGAAGGCAGCTAGTCATCACCACCCACCGCCAACTCTTGGGCTACTCTTTTACCAACGAATAGTGGAATTGACCGTCATATTATAACGCCCCCACGGTTGAAAGGGCGAGTATGTTTGGTGTGACGGGGATTCATGCCCAGTAATGTCGTAGTTATAAACAATAGTATATTCATAGTAATAACTTCAGTTTGTCGCTGTGTTTACTGTCGGTAGATAGACTGCGTGTCTGGTCTCACGAGCCGGACACTAATTATCAATGTGTATACAGATGTGTATAGTGTTACATTCAGCAGTGTTTGTTAAATTTCACGGCCTGTTACCGCAAACGTGCACTTCGCTCTTTAGAATCGTGGGTGCTCTATAAGAGTGACAGTCCAATCTCATTATTTGGTCAGATAAAGAGTAGCCCAAGAGTTGGCGGTGGCTGCTGTTAACTAGATGCCTTCCCTCTAGTCTATGCGCAGAAAGCCTTTACTGGAGCTATGCGAGAAACTTCTATTTATTTTTTCATTCTTTATTGCTCCCCCTCCCCCATCGGTAAATCAGCTGAAAATTGGGTTTCGATATCTATTGTGAGCAGAGCACAGATAGCCCATTGTGTAACTTTGCGCCTAAAAACAAACCCAACCAATCAAAACAATTTTGTTCTTCAACTGTTACCTTAT
Source organism: Limulus polyphemus (assembly GCF_000517525.1). Taxonomy (NCBI): domain Eukaryota; kingdom Metazoa; phylum Arthropoda; class Merostomata; order Xiphosura; family Limulidae; genus Limulus; species Limulus polyphemus. The sequence goes on from NW_013670344.1 coordinate 84,667, forward strand.
AGTTGGCAGGTTGCCAACTATAAGAAAGCGAAGTCTATGGCTTTCTGTAATCGGTGTTATTCTATATCATTGTATTTTAAGGAAACTAATTACTAGTGTATAACATAACACGACACTTAACGTAATCAACTCCAAAATACCTAACGTTAGACTTTCATTGGATTCATTTTAATTCGTGAAACTAGCGTTATAATTTGGAAAATATTCTGTCTGGAAAACGCGGTTACAATTACACGGTTTCATAATAACAAGAAAAAACAGACGTGCGTGTGTAATATTTGTGTTATGTTGTGCAACTGGCACGATATGAACATACTTAAATTGTTTGCTATTCTACAGTTGACTTGACATGTGTTCACCTGACTGCTATTCAAGCTTTACTGTTACCTGCATCAAGACATTCAGTTGTCAGTATGACTGAAACTAACCATACTGACAACTGAATGTCTTGATACTGAAACTAATTATCAAGACATTCAGTTGTCAGTATGGTTAGTTTCAGTATCAAGACATTCAGTTGTCAGTATGGTTAGTTTCAGTATCAAGACATTCAGTTGTCAGTATGGTTAGTTTCAGTATCGAGACATTCAGTTGTCAGTATGGTTAGTTTCAGTATCAAGACATTCAGTTGTTAGTATGATTAGTTTCAGTACCAAGACATTCAGTTGTTAGTATGATTAGTTTCAGTACCAAGACATTTAGTTGTTAGTATGATTAGTTTTAGTACCAAGACATTCAGTTGTTAGTATGATTAGTTTCAGTACCAAGACATTCAGTTGTTAGTATGGTTAGTTTCAGCATCAAGACATTCAGTTGTTAGTATGATTAGTTTCAGTACCAAGACATTCAGTTGTTAGTATGGTTAGTTTCAGCATCAAGACATTCAGTTGTTAGTAT
>NW_013670345.1:0-8400 GCF_000517525.1 Limulus polyphemus
AACCTTTTCGTCGAGGAGTTTGTCTATTGACCTTTTCGTCAAGTAGTTTGTTTATTAACCTTTTCGTCAAGTAGTTTGTTTATTAACCTTTTCGTCAAGTAGTTTGTTTATTAACCTTTTCGTCAAGTAGTTTGTTTATTAACCTTTTCGTCAAGTAGTTGTTTATTAACCTTTTTGTAAAGTAGTTTGTTTATTAACCTTTTCGTCAAGTAGTTTGTTTGTTAACCTTTTCGTCAAGTAGTTTGTTTGTTAACCTTTTCATCAAGTAGTTTGTTTATTAACCTTTCCGCCAAGTAGTTTGTTTATTAACCTTTTCGTCAAGTAGTTTGTTTATTAACCTTTTCGTCAAGTAGTTTGTTTATTAACCTTTCCGCCAAGTAGTTTGTTTATTGGTTAATAAACAAACTACTTGACGAAAAGGTTTTTTCGTCAAGTAGTTTGTTTACTTAACCTTTTCATCAAGTAGTTTGTTTATTAACCCTTTTCGTAAAGTAGTTTGTTTCCTAACCTTTTCATCAAGTAGTAAACAAAGTATTTACAGTACTACTTTAAACTGTTTGGAAAATTATTAGAAATTTATAAAATTCATCATGGAAAAAAACTTTAATTGTTTCTAAACTCTGCTTTATGCAATAAGGATATTTTAGAAAAAATGTTGTACAGATGGTAATTAAAAGTACGATCGATAATTACGAAGCTTGAGATTAACAGATGTAATATAATAAATAAAAAAAATGTAAATGTAGGCAGAACACAGATAATTGTAAAGGATTTCAGGATTTTATTTGGAGACAAAAAAACTGTATTTAAAACATATACCCACAGGAGATTTTCCTACAGAAAAAAAACTGTTCTTAAAATACAATCACACAAGATATTCGGAGAAACGAAAAAATATTTGTCGAAATAAACACACAAAAGATTTCCTAATAGAAACAGATAAATATATAGTTAAAATACAACTTGTTACAACCCACACAGATTATGTTTGAGGGTGAAAATAATAGTTTAGATACACCAAAGATTTCCCAAAAACCTTAAGCTATTTGGGGGATTTTTGATATTCTACTCTCTTGCTGTTCTTGTGTGTTGTTAAGATTTTATAAACTAAAGATATGGTCAGTTTTAACAGAAAATAAAAAGAACACAATTGTATTTTGAAGTATTAAATATGTATGTGTACATTATGACATCCAATTTATTTTTGATAAGAATTTAAACAAAGTTTCATATAAGTAAGTATTAATTTCATGGGGTTCTAAAGAAGTAAAATAAGTTGTAAAACTTCAAAGAAAATGTTTCATAATTTACTAACAACTGGTTAAAAACAATATTTACTTTAATCTAGTTCAGGGTAAAACAAGTTAAGAATAATTGTATAAATCTTTCAAAACCTCACTTATTTTTAACAATAAATAATTAAATATTAGAAATAAGTTATTATTAAATATTACATCAACGTATAGGAACGAGATTCATCTTCAAATGAAATAAAATCCTGCTCTTTGGTAAGTTACACGTTTGAAATTGTACATATTAAACTGTGTGAAAAAAAATAAAATAAAATACAGTTTTCTATATATCAAAATTTTATATGTTGTTTACATTTAAGAGAAGAGATTCTTATTTTAACTAAAATATTTTGAAGGTTAACTTGAGTTTCAGAGAGGACATCACGATTCACAACCGTACGAACATAGAAAGCATTAAATTTTTAACAGAATTTAAAATTCTGTATAAATAAGAACAAAAAATGTAACAAACTTTACTTTTACTTAGAGCTCAAATAAATGAAAGACTTTTTCGTGCCTGAAAGTGATTTACGAAACAAAAGAAATGATTTTCGATATTCACCCATTACATCTACAAGTAGCCAGGAATGTTCCTTACATCATATATAACAAAGATTGCCAGTAATTTTACATGCAAAAACTTCTGGTTTGAGCTGTATCAGCATATCTTAACTGTGTTACCAACCTACTTCGGTCCTTGTAATTACAGACTCTGTTCAACTCCACCGTAGTGTTACATCTGAAGCTGTACGAGTGCAAGTAAAGAATTGAATATAGTCAGCTATGGCTCTATCTAATTCGGTGCAAACAAAATTCTTAACAATTTCTCTGTTTTTCCAGAACTGGATTTCACTTACATGATACATACAATTTGGTTTTCCATGACGTATCACTTCCTCAACCACTAAACCCATAAATATTTTGAGCTAAAACACAAAATCTACTTGCATTCAGTTTTAGCGCAGTTAATGTCAACATTGGCAGTTTCTTGTGTGAGAACCTTGTTAGTTACATTGATGTAAACCCCTGTAAATCTGAAGCTGGATTCTTGGGAAGTTTATCCATGGAAGGTGGTAAGCTACCCACAACGAGACAAAGGCTGGCAGGGGTAGAGTTACTTGCAACTGAAACAACAGATTAAACAACAATGACTTAATATTCTGTTAACTTATCAAACATGTAATATGAAACCTCTTAATTTAAGAATAGTTAAATGAAATGGATTCCCATCTGGCAAATTACTTAGAAATCTTTCTAAATGTGTTTTGTTTTAATAAGATTATAATACAAGATTTTTTTTAGTGACTGAATTTATAAAATGTACAGATTATTATAGCTTGACTTTTCTTGTTTCACCCAGAAACTGGAGTATGAAAATAATAAGTACACCTGGAAAAGGTTTTTAATTTAGAGCTACAAAAATAAAATCAAAAAGTGTCCAGATCATAGGAAAGTACTTTGAAATTGACAAGACATTTATTTAGGAGCAACATTTTGGGTAGCTATCCTTCATCACAAAAACAATATTTTAAATAATTTTTAAAAATACACAGAACAACATTGTTGTATCCTAGAGAATATTACACCGTTGTGTGTGTCTGATGAAGCCATTAGGTAACATATCAGACATTAAGTTAAAGAAAAGAAGCCATTAGGTAACATATCAGACATTAAGTTAAAGAAAATAAACCACTAGGTAATGTATCAGACATTAAGTTATAGAAAAGAAGCCATTAGGTAACGTATCAGACATTAAGTTATAGAAAAGAAGCCATTAGGTAACATATCAGACATTAAGTTAAAGAAAAGAAGCCACTAGGTAACATATCAGACATTAAGTTAAAGAAAAGAAGCCATTAGGTAACATATCAGACATTAACTTAATGTCTGATACATTACCTAGTGGCTTCATTTCTATAACTTAATGTCTGATATGTTACCTAGTGGCTTCTTTTCTTTAACTTAATGTCTGATACGTTACCTAGTGGTTTATTTTTTTAACTTAATGTCTGATATGTTACCTAATGGCTTCTTTTCTTTAACTTAATAGAAAAGAAGCCATTAGGTAACATATCAGACATTAAGTTAAAGAAAAGAAGCCACTAGGTAACATATCAGACATTAAGTTAAAGAAAAGAAGCCACAAGGTAACATATCAGACACAAAGTTAAAGAAATGAAGCCACAAGGTAACATATCAGACATTAAGTTAAAGAAAAGAAGCCATTAGGTAACATATCAGACATTAAGTTAAAGAAAAGAAGCCATTAGGTAACATATCAGACATTAAGTTAAAGAAAAGAAGCCATTAGGTAACATATCAGACATTAAGTTAAAGAAAAGAAGCCATTAGGTAACGTATCAGACATTAAGTTAAAGAAAAGAAGCCACTAGGTAACATATCAGACATTAAGTTAAAGAAAAGAAGCCATCAGGTAACATATCAGACATTAAGTTAAAGAAATGAAGCCACTAGGTAACATATCAGGCATTAAGTTATAGAAAATAAGCCATTAGGTAACATATTATGTAAAAATATTAACTCTCCTTTACAACTTAAAGAAAGCTATTTACAAAAAAGTAAAATGTGGAATTAATAATTTACCGAGATTAAATAAACACTTTTAATTTGTGAATTTTGATCAATTCCTAATGGTTCTTACCTGGAGGTTGTTGTAGATCCTGGCTTAAAGAAAATCTGTTGGGTGTTGCCTTTAATGTAACAAAAAATCTTTATTACGGTAACACGAACTTTACTAAAAAATAAAAATCAATATAACAACACTCAAGAGTACGTGTTGCTGCATTACTTTGGTTTCTCAACTATCAAGAGTTTTGACAAAAGTATTTCAAATTTTGTACATCAACCCCAGAAAATATAGATGAAGAATACACTTTTTTGAAAAATAATTATGAGAGACCCCCAAATTTGAGGGATCACAGAGGTTGGGGGGGGGACTATCAGAATTGGCCACATGCATTTAATGGAAAATTTATAAGTCATTCAAACCAATGTTCAGAAATTGTGTTTCTGTAGTTGTTATCTTGTAATTCCACTGGTAATTTACACACAAAAACATAGTTATATGTTAATAGTTATTGTATTCATTGTTTGTAATGTCGTGGAGAGACCAAAATACCAAACTTTTATGATGAAACTTTGTAGAAGGGACGACAACTGCCTGTTGTAGAGACACGAGTGTAGAGGACGACCTGTCTCTCTACAACAGGCAGTTGCCGTCCCTTCTACAAAGTTTCATAATGAATACTCTGCCTAAACAATCAACCAAAAAATACCAAACATTTTAATTTTTCTCTACAAAATTTATTAGTACATCAAGACATCAGCATATTTAAATAACCTTATGAACCAAAATCCTCAAAATTGTCTTCCTCCAAAACTGAAAACTTTGCCTGAACTGCCATCTACACTTAGATGTTAATAACAATTAGATATTTATGTGCTGCCATCTACTGTACTCATATTTATCTGAAATATTTAACTGCAATATTTTCAAAGTTCAATTTAATTTTTTCAGTAAAATACACAAAAACAAAAACACACACACAAAAAAAAAAAACAATAGAAATTTATTATAACCTTTTACCAGTATTAAAAATGTTACGCAACTATAGAGGTTTGGAGAACAAACTGAATATTGATACCAATAAACTCCTCGGTGCCTTTAAAAAGACACTTACACTTGTAAGATTAGTTTTTCTCCACAAATAAAAAATCTTAAAGATGCACTTTTACTTCATATGTTTTCCATTAAGTAGCACTCACAACGATTAACACTCGCTGGACAACCTAACACAATACATAGAATTATCATCGGACAACCTAACACAATACATGGAATTATCATCGGACAACCTAGCACAATACATAGAATTATCATTGGACAACCTAACACAATACATAGAATTATCATCAGACAACCTAGTACAATACATAGAATTATCATCAGACAACCTAACACAATACATAGAATTATCATCGGACAACCTAGCACAACACATAGAATTATCATCAGACAACCTAGTACAATACATAGAATTATCATTGGACAACCTAGTACAATACATAGAATTATCATCGGACAACCTAGCACAACACATAGAATTATCATCAGACAACCTAGTACAATACATACAATTATCATTGGACAACCTAACACAATACATAGAATTATCATTGGACAACCTAACACAATACATAGAATTATCATCGGACAACCTAGCACAATACATAGAATTATCATCGGACAACCTAGCACAATACATAGAATTATCATCGGACAACCTAGCACAATACATAGAATTATCATCAGACAACCTAGCACAATACATAGAATTATCATCCGACAACCTAGCACAATACGTAGAATTATCATCAGACAACCTAACACAATACATAGAATTATCATCAGACAACCTAACACAATACATAGAATTATCATTGGACAACCTAGCACAATACATAGAATTATCATTGGACAACCTAGCACAATACATAGAATTATCATCAGACAACCTAACACAATACGTAGAATTATCATCAGACAACCTAGCACAATACGTAGAATTATCATAATAAGTAATGCAACTAATTCCAGCTACCTCAATGATAATTATTGATAAAACAGTATTCTAGAAAATATAACATCAACATTAAAATGCTACTTCAAACATTTTTTTACTTTAGCTTTTGTTTTATTCATAACTACCCTACCCTGCCCACAAACTATAAACCAGCTTTGATGCTGATAATTAGTTGTATATATTTTCCCATTGTTCATTCTCTTTATTGCCCTACTCAGCCTACACACTACAAGCCAGCTCTGATGCTAGTCGTTAGTTGTATTTTCTCACAGATACAATTTATTAACGATACTTACCTAAAAGTTGATTCATGCTCGGAGGAGCTGGCTTTGTAGATTTGTTGACTGGCATCAGATTGTCAACACTGATGTCCACATTCCCACTGCAAGTCCACGTGTTGGTTTTCTGTGGTGATGTCTAGAGTGATAATTGGTGAAGACAGATTTTCTATTATAAAGCTAGATATTTGCATCTTTAATAAATGATACACACTTTTGTAAAGAGCTACTCTATAATTAATATTTCATAAGATACGTTTGTGTAAAGAGCTAATCTGATATATATATATACACTTTTCTTGCCAAGTAGTTGTCATGATTAGTGACCAATGGATTACTTGATGTGTAGACCATAGCACAATAACTACGAATACTTCCATTGCTAATACGTTGACACTTCTCCTCAACGTATTATAGTGTTACGATCAAGAAGTTAATGGATATTTCTCTTCAATAGGAGAAAAATTTAACTCAACCTTCTGATTACATATTTGGTGTGTTGTTATTGGTCGTGTGTTCTGATATCAAGATTAAAGATAACAAGATATGGGTCCAGAATAACAATACAACAGCAAATCTTTCTACATATTACTTATCAAAATTACATAATGCATATGACTTGGGTACATTATAGTAATTATGTTTGGCAAGAAAGCTCTATGCTCTGACCAGAACATGAACCCAGACCACACCAGTGTTTCAAGACTGATTCTAAGCTCCATGCTCTGACCAGAACATGAACCAAGATCACACCAGTGTTTGAAACTGATTCTAAGCTCTATGCTCTGACCAGAACATGAACCCAGACCAGTGTTTCAAGACTGATTCTAAGCTCTATGCTCTGACCAGAACATGAACCCAGACCACAGTTTCAAAACTGATGCTAAGTTGCTGACTATAGATCTCTGCATTGACAGTTCACTGTGGATTGAGAAGTTTGAAATGAATTACTCCTTTGATGTCCCACCAAATGCAAAGAATCACTTTCTGAGGATGGAGTCCAGATTTTGGGGTCGGAAGTGGTTTTTGTCTAGAACTAAACCATTGTTTTTGGCATTTAATATTCTCATAGAGAATCCATTTTTCATCACTGGTGACAATTCTGTCCAAAAATGGTTCAAGCGCCAGAAGAGACAAAGCAACGTTCACATGCTGGAAACGATGATCATCGGAAAATTTGTGAGGTACCCAAACACCTTCTTTAAGGAGTTTATCCATATTTTTTAGATGTTTATGTATTGTTTCATGAGAGATGTGTAATTTCAGGGTCATTTCATGAGTGTGTTGGCTTGGGTTAGACACAACAAGTGTCTTCAGAGCATCAATATCAATTCCAACATGTCGGCCTTTGCCATCACAGTTTTTTAGGCTATTGATATAGTAATTTATGATTTTTTGGTTATTTCAAAATGTATATATAAAAACCTAAAAAAAATAATTTTCTTTCACATCCTCCATGTGTGAAATTTGATAAGGCTTAGCAACCTACATCAAGCAGCAAATGAGTACAAAGTTCGTAACTAGAAGAGATAATTGTTTTCTGTACTTTTTTATTTACTGTTCTATGTTTTAAGAAAAATAAGTTTAAGAACTTGTTTGTAAATCGTTATAATGTATAATAATTTAAATGTGGCTGTATTTTACAAAATACTAGTCCATTAAAACACAGCCAAGACTGGTCACTTTGTAAAGGCCAGTTTTATATTCCTGAATAAGGTAACATGAAGGCACTTGCGCCACATCATTGTAACTTCTATAACGTTAGCCAGGCATGGCTGAAAGGTCAATATAATAAAAATAATATATATACATAGATGTATAACATTATGAGATTTAAGCTATTTAGACTAAACATTTGTGTTATAATTCGTAGTCATTCTAGAATGAAAAAGACATAATTTATATTTATTTCCCAATTTTTTAGGGTAGTTACGAGGTCAGTCAAATTGACCCAACCTGTACAGAGATACAATTGTAAAATAACAGATAAAATATAAAGATTTCCCATGTGAAAAATGAGAAGTTTCTGATGCATAAAAGTATTTTTACTCTTAAAACAAAAATTACTTTGCATGTAGGATAGGCAACATTTGAAAAGAAAAAAGCACAAGATAAAAAAATTACTTAAAAAATCTTAAACTTAATAAAAAATCTGATATTTCGGGTATGAAAGCCTTGTAATGTTTACTGATAATATGCAAAATTTCATGAAGATATGCTTAGTAA
>NW_013670345.1:8421-9551 GCF_000517525.1 Limulus polyphemus
CACTGATAGAGTTAAATAGATTTTTACTACCTACTTGCATTTCTGAGCCAGATGCTGGCATACCACAGTCTGATCTACTGCAGTTATTTACAAACAGTGGTGGAGCTGGTGTCCTTAGAGCCTGTACATTTGCATTGAACAAAGGCATCCCTCCAAGGCTGGCATAGCTTCCTGCAATTACTATTCCACACGGTTGACCAACTAGGCTGCTAGGAAAATGTGCCGGGGTCATTCCCAGGCTAGGATTAGGGCACTGACTGCTTGATATTCCACACGGTTGACCAACTAGGCTGCTAGGAAAATGTGCCGGGGTCATTCCCAGGCTAGGATTAGGGCACTGACTGCTTGTTATTCCACACTGTTGACCTCCTAAGCTGTCTGGAAATGTTGAAGATTGCTGGGTCCCTAAGCTGCCTAGAAATGCTGGAGGTATGATCATTCCAAGTCCTGGTTGAGGGAGCTGGCTGTTGGTTACTCCAGATTGCTGGGTCCCTAAGCTGCCTGGAAATGTTGAAGATGTGATCATTCCAAGTCCTGGTTGAGGGAGTTGGCTGTTGGTTACTCCAGATTGCTGGGTCCCTAAGCTGCCTGGAAATGCTGGAGGTATGATCATTCCAAGTGCTGGTTGAGGAAGCTGACTATTGGTTACTCCAGATTTCTGGGTCCCTAAGCTGCCTGGAAATGCTGGAGGTGTGACCATTCCAAGTCCTGATTGAGGAAGCTGACTATTGGTTACTCCAGATTTCTGGGTCCCTAAGCTGCCTGGAAGTGCTGGAGGTGTGACCATTTCTTTTTCTGATTGAGGAAACTGACTATTGGTTATTCCAGATTTCTGGATCCCTAAGCTGCCTGGAAGTGCTGGAGGTGTGACCATTCCAAGTCCTGATTGAGGAAGCTGACTATTGGTTACTCCAGATTTCTGGGTCCCTAAGCTGCCTGGAAGTGCTGGAGGTGTGACCATTTCTTTTTCTGATTGAGGAAACTGACTATTGGTTATTCCAGATTTCTGGATCCCTAAGCTGCCTGGAAGTGCTGGAGGTGTGACCATTCCTTTTTCTGATTGAGGAAACTGACTATTGGTTACTCCAGATTTCTGGATCCCTAAGCTGCCTGGAAGTGCTGGAGGTGTG
>NW_013670345.1:10145-12727 GCF_000517525.1 Limulus polyphemus
ACAAGTACACAGATCAGTTGTTTCAAGTAGTGACAAGTACACAGATCAGTTGTTTCAAGTAGTGACAAGTACACAGATCAGTTGTTTCAAGTAGTGACAAGTACACAGATCAGTTGTTTCAAGTAGTGACAAGTACATAGATCAGTTGTTTCAAGAACAATATGCTCACAAAACAAATTTATTTGGCCAAAAGTTCAGATAATTACACAGATAACAGTTTATAAGCGAACCAGTTACTTCACTTAGACACAAGTCATGGAAGGAAGAGATGAAAGTTAGCATTTCTTACTTTGTTGGTTGTGTACCTAGGGCAGTCTGGAACAGCGAAAAGTCTGCAAACCAAATGTGAACAACATTAATGTCAAACCTGATACAAAAATAGTGGAAATATAAAATGTGCAAAACCTTTAACTCACAAATTGTTTTTACAATGATCACATACTGGATTTTGTTCTTTTCTCCAGATGTAAAAAACTGACCCAAAATGAAATTAATCCTTATCTGTGAATATTACAACAAAATACAGCAGTAATTAAATAATTAGTGATACTAATTGCAATATTGATAGCATTTCCAATTTTTGTGTGTGATTTATATGATATTAATCACCTGTAACCAATGAAGTCATGAACCCACACACAATTTGTTGCATAAACAGTTTGGAAAAATATGTAAAAAAAAACCTATATGGAACCCGTTGGTAATTACTAAAATCTCTCAAGTCACCTTGTTACAATGAATAGAATAATCCCACTGTTACACTGGTGTAAAATCTCCCAAGTCACCTTGTTACAATGAACAGAATAATCCCACTGTTACACTGGTGTAAAATCTCCCAAGTCACCTTGTTACAATGAACAGAATAATCCCACTGTTACACTGGTGTAAAATCTCCCAAGTCACCTTGTTACAATGAATAGAATAATCCCATTGTTACACTGGTGTAAAATCTCCCAAGTCACCTTGTTACAATGAAGAGAGTAATCCCACTGTTACACTGGTGTAAAATCTTCTAAATAATCTTGTTACAATGAACAGAATAATCCCATTGTTACTCTGGTGTAATATCTCCCAAGTCACCTTGTTACAATGAACAGAATAATCCCACTGTTACACTGGTGTAAAATCTCCCAAGTCACCTTGTTACAATGAAGAGAGTAATCCTATTGTTACACCAGTGTAAAATCTTCTAAATAATCTTGTTACAATGAACAGAATAATCCCATTGTTACTCTGGTGTAATATCTCCCAAGTCACCTTATTACAATGAAGAGAGTAATCCCATTGTTACTCTGGTGTAACTAACCTTCTGATCCATTTTCTGGTGTCAGGTCCACCAGAAGATCATGGTTTTTGATCTTACTATTGGATGAAGAAGATTCTCGGCAGGTGTGATCTATCAAAGGTATTTCTTTCTCTTCAGTTTCTCGATGCTACAAAGAAGGACCATCAAATTTAATAAGGAATCATATTTCTTATACGATAAAAAACTTACAGTCATGATGTAGTAATAATAGCACAAGTGTGGTGTCATTAAAAAACTACAGTCATGTGCTGTTGATCAAACCACTTAAACTAAAATACATCATATTTCAAAGAATAAAGTTTTTAATGTTAAATAAACAAAATAAAGATTTACTTTTATACTAGAAAACATTTTCCACCTCATACTTAACTTTTGTTCACATTAGAAATAAAACAATCTTTTATTTTCTAAGTAAGCAAAAGAATGATATAAAAGAATATTGTAGATACATATTAACCCTTTCGAGACCGGTCACGGGTGAAAGGCCATGTCATCTCGTTTGTTGACTCGCATTCAAAATTTTATTAAACTACTATTTCATGAATTTATGTCAATAAGTTTGTTATCAAACTGTAGATTATAATTCAAATTTTAGTACTATATATTACTAAATTTCTTAATTTAAAAGCAAATATTATAAAAAAACACAGATGGACATTAATTTTTGTGTCACGTGGTATATTGAATGCAGCACTGGTTCAAATTAGATGTTTGTGAAGTCAAAATACTAAGTCTACATTTTCGAACAAATTAAAAACTCAAATTACCAATATTGATAAGCTAGAATATAAAATAAGAGCCTCTTATCTTTTCAATTTGTTAAGATATTGCTCATGTAATACATCTAACACAGTGGTACCCCATCCACCTTTTTCCATTTTTGGAAATGCTCCCTTATGTACACTTACTTCTGTATATGACATGAATAACCAATCGGAAGCTCAGAATACCCCCTAGCGGCTTTCTCAGACATTTTAATGGGCTTGGGTACCAATTCTTTTGTTTGAACCAGTATTTCAACGAGGTAGGGTGTGTCTTTAGTCTGCTCAAAATTTCATATTTTTTTAGATTAAAATACATCTTAGTTACTAAGCTTGATAACTTGTATTAATGTAATAATTTATTATTTTTTTAGTTATTCAAATGTATATATATAAAACCTAAAAAAATAATATTTTGTTTCATATCCTCCATGTGCCAAATTTTTAAAGGCTTAGCAACCTACTTCAAACAGGAACCAAAGTACAAAGGTCGTAACTAGAAGGGATAATTATTT
>NW_013670345.1:13031-14463 GCF_000517525.1 Limulus polyphemus
GAGCTGCGTCATTGTAACTTCTGTATTGTTATCCAGGCACAGCTTAAAGCTCAATATAATAAATATATATAAATGTATAATCTTATGAGATTTAAGCTATTTAGTCTAAACGTTTATGTTCTTGTGTTATAATTTGTGTTCAATCTAGAATGAAAGAGGCATAATTTATATTTATTTTCTCATTTTTTATGGTGGTTGCGAGATTGGTCAAATCTACCGAAACTGTACAGAGATTAATTACTGAAAATAACAGATAAAATATAAAGTTTTTTCTTAAGAAATGTTTGATAACTATCTAGACATTATAAAGATTTCGCATGTGACATTTCAAAATTTTCTGATGCATAAAAGTATTTTTAATCTTAAAATGAAAATTACTTTGCATGATAGATTGGCAACATGTGAAAAGAAAAACAGACATGAGAAAAACATTGCTTTATAAACCTTAATACTTAATAAAAATATTTGATGTTTTGTGCATGAAAGCATTGTAATGTTTACTGATAATCTGCAAAATTTCATTAACATTCACTAACTAATTTATAAGTTATAGCACGAAAACTATAACGAGCACAAAATGGTTTTTACGAGGTCAATTCCAGGGACAGAGCCCATGCTGAAAGAGTTAACAGCTTATACCTGAGCAAGTTTCCCAGAAGCAACTCCTACATCTGGTTTCTTTTTTTCTTTTTTCTTCAACGGAGAGCACTGCTTCTTGTAGTTTTTATCTTTATTTTTGTGTCTTGGTGAGTTCAGATCTATATGTATAATTTCCAGTTCATCATCATTGAATCTTTGGTCCTCATCATTGCTAGGGAAAATAAATGCCAGACCTAAAGAACTGTACAGCTAACACTAGAGAACTGTACAGCTAACTCTAGAGAACTGTACAGCTAACTCTAGAGAACTGTACAGCTAACTCTAGAGAATTGTACAGCTAAATCTAAAGAACTGTACAGCTAACAGTACTGTAAAGCTAACACTACATAACTGTAAAGCTAACTCTAGAGAATTGTACAGCTAAATCTAGAGAACTGTACAGCTAACTATAGAGAACTGTACAGCTAAATCTCAGAGAACTGTACAGCTAAATCTCAGAGAACTGTAGAGCTAACTCTCAGAGAACTGTACAGCTAACTCTCAGAGAACTGTACAGCTAACTCTTAGAGAACTGTACAGCTAACACTAAGGAACTGTACAGCTAACTCTTAGAGAACTGTACAGCTAACACTAAGGAACTGTACAGCTAACACTAAGGAACTGTACAGCTAACTCTTAGAGAACTGTACAGCTAACACTAAGGAACTGTACAGCTAACACTAGAGAACTGTACAGCTAACTCTAGAGAACTGTACAGCTAACTCTTAGAGAACTGTACAGCTAACTCTTAGAGAACTGTACAGCTAACTCTTAGAGAACTGTACAGCTAACT
>NW_013670345.1:14730-16637 GCF_000517525.1 Limulus polyphemus
TCCATAACAATATGTATCTTAAGTTATAACCCCAGTTAGTTCATCCATAACAACATTATCTTAAGTTATAACCCCAGTTAGTTCATCCATGACAACATGTATCTTAAGTTATAACCCCAGTTAGTTCATCCATAACAACATTATCTTAAGTTATAACCCCAGTTAGTTCATCCATGACAACATGTATCTTAAGTTATAACCCCAGTTAGTTCATCCATAACAACATTATCTTAAGTTATAACCCCAGTTAGTTCATCCATGACAACATGTATCTTAAGTTATAACACCAGTTCATCCATAACAACATGTATCTTAAGTTATAACCCCAGTTAGTTCATCCATAACAACATGTGTCTTAAGTTATAACCCCAGTTAATTCACCCGTAACAACATGTATCTTAAGTTATAACCCCAGTTAATTCATCCATAACAATATGTATCTTAAGTTATAACCCCAGTTAGTTCATCCATAACAACATTATCTTAAGTTATAACCCCAGTTAGTTCATCCATGACAACATGTATCTTAAGTTATAACACCAGTTCATCCATAACAACATGTATCTTAAGTTATAACCCCAGTTAGTTCATCCATAACAACATTATCTTAAGTTATAACCCCAGTTAATTCACCCGTAACAACATGTATCTTAAGTTATAACCCCAGTTAGTTCATCTGTAACAACATGTATCTTAAGTTATAACCACAGTTAAGTCATCCATAACAACTTGTATCTTAAGTTATATCCCCAGTTAAAAAAAAAAAGGTTTAGGATGTACTTCTTACATTTTTTCCCAGAAATCAATGTTTTAGTACAGAGGGGGAAAATAAAACATACTAATGAAAAAACTTGGTATCCAATTCGAAACTCTTCATTGAGAAATGTATCATTTTTATTCCAGCATTGTATTGTGGAGTTCAATAGAAGCAGTGATATCACTTTTATTTGTATACCACTGATTAGAAGTGGCATGGTGTTAACTGCTGTATTTAAGTGTTTACATGAATTTTAGCCCACAGATCAATTGATGCAATTACAATATACATGTTTTAGCCCACATATCAGTTAATGCAAGTACAATATACAACACATTTTAGCCTACAGATCAATTGATTCAAGAAAAATATACAACATGCTTTATCCCACAGATCAATTGATGCAAGTACAATATATGTTTTAGCTCACAGATCAATTGATGCAAGTACAATATACAGCACATTTTAGCCTACAGATCAATTGATTCAAGAAGAATATACAACATGCTCTATCCCACAGATCAATTGATGCAAGTACAATATATGTTTTAGCCCACAGATCAATTGATGCAAGTACAATATACATGTTTTAGCCCACAGATCAACTGATGCAAGTACAATATACAGCACATTTTAGCCTACAGATCAATTGATTCAAGAAGAATATACAACATGCTTTATGCATCAATTGATCTGTGAGCTAAAACATATATTGTACTTGCATCAATTGATCTGTGGGCTAAAACATATATTGTACTTCTCACAGATCAATTGATGCAAGTACAATATATGTTTTAGCCCACAGATCAATTGATTCAAGAAGAATACACAACATGCTTTATCCCACAGATCAATTGATGCAAGTACAATATATGTTTCAGCCCACAGATCAATTGATGCAAGTACAATATATGTTTTAGCTCACAGATCAATTGATGCAAGTACAATATATGTTTTAGCTCACAGATCAATTGATGCAAGTACAATATATGTTTTAGCTCACAGATCAATTGATGCAAGTACAATATATGTTTTAGCTCACAGATCAATTGATGCAAGTACAATATATGTTTTAGCTCACAGATCAATTGATGCAAGTACAATATATGTTTTAGCCCACAGATCAATTGATGCAAGTACAATATATGTT
>NW_013670345.1:17463-21915 GCF_000517525.1 Limulus polyphemus
TTAGTTTCAGGGACAAGAAACTGAAGTTTTTTTATCTGACACAAACCCTAAAAAATCTAAAAAGTAATTAGATTAAATGGAATTGTCTTATTCCTGCATGCTGTAACACTTTTACAGAAGTTGAAAGTTTCTCAACAGTAAGTGTACCATTTATTCCTTGATCTTTTCCACATTCATCTACGCAGTGAAAACTTTCGAGACTCCTCAAATCATAAATATGATCCCTGGTGCTTGTGACCACACGTTCAGATCCATTCTTCATCAAGTACGTTAGCAGTAATAAAGACTACAAGAAATAAAATTATCGTAATTAGTTTTACATGCTTAGTCAAAGAAGCTAGAATTCCATACAAAATATTGCATTTGTAACACAATTAGTAACTAATTATGCAATAAAATGTTATACCAGTGATGGTTCTGAATTATTAATGTTTTGTTTAACAGTCAATGTATAAATAGCCCCCTCTAAAAAAATTAATTTCTAATTACTATGTACATGTATGTATATGTGTGTGTGTGTATCCGTATACAAACCATACATTTTGTTTTTAAGTACTTCTATACTGACTGTAATACAAATCGTTAATGGTCCTGAACCAATACCGTGTACAAATATACTCACTATATATCTTAACATTATATATCTTTTATTAGTTAAACTTGTGATTTTTTTTGTTATAAAAACAAGTTAACTGTAGATGTTTTACTGCTATGTTTCTCTTAATTTGTACATTGCAGTTCAAAACCAGAAGTGTTTTAAAAAAATCAATTCAGATCTATCATTTCTTTCCAACAACTCATAAATTGGGCTGGATGATTAGAAAAAAAGAAAAAAGATTCTATGAAACATTATTTATATAAGCAATATGATATTTAAACTGTAACTTTTATATATTCTTTATTAATAGGAATATCTTGGACATTACTAACTTAGTATAGGGATATAGGACTAACTTAAATCTCATAAGGCAGCTGAATCATTGGGATAACAGTCAAAAGTAGTTTTAACAGCAAGTTATAAATCATTATAACTAAGAGGAGTATATTACATTAACTAATTATTAATTTTTAGTTCTGATCTATTAGATAGCTGACTTTGAATAATAGTTAATTTTATGTATTGATTTTCCTAATACATAATAATATTCTGATATCAGAAAACAGAGCAAGGAATTATTAAAATAAAACAAGGTAAAGTTAATAAAAGGTACTACTAACAAATAACATAAAGCAAAATGTTATTAACATAACAGAAGGGGACAACTAACACAAAGTAACACACTATTAACATAATGAAAGGGGACAACTAACACAAAGTAACATACTATTAACATAATAGAAGGGGACAGCTAACACAAAGTAACATAATTAACATAAAGAAGGGGACAACTAACACAAAGTAACATATTAACATAATGGAAGGGGACAACTAACACAAAGTAACACACTATTAACATAATGAAAGGGGACAACTAACACAAAGTAACATACTATTAACATAATGGAAGGGGACAACTAACACAAAGTAACATACTATTAACATAATGAAAGGGGCAACTAACACAAAGTAACATATTAACATAATGGAAGGGGACAACTAACACAAAGTAACATACTATTAACATAATGGAAGGGGTCAGCTAACACAAAGTAACATATTAACATAATGGAAGGGGACAACTAACACAAAGTAACATACTATTAATATAATGAAAGGGGACAACTAACACAAAGTAACATATTATTAACATAACAGAAGGGGACAGCTAACACAAAGTAACCTATTAAGATAATGGAAGGGGACAGCTAACACAAAGTAACCTATTAAGATAATGGAAGGGGACAGCTAACACAAAGTAACATACTATTAACATAATGGAAGGGGTCAGCTAACACAAAGTAACATATTAACATAATGGAAGGAGACAGCTAACACAAAGTAACCTATTAAGATAATGGAAGGGGACAGCTAACACAAAGTAACATACTATTAACATAATGGAAGGGGAAAACTAACACAAAGTAACATACTATTAACATAATGGAAGGGGACAACTAAGATAAAGTTATTCAGCTTAATATATTAGTGTCACAACTCACAAAAATTATTAACTAACCATAATTAGTGTTTTCGATTATTTCAACTATCAATGTCTCAAGACAATAATGTAATCAATTAATTATTCTGAAAATTAATTGATTACTAAATTCCACTAATCACCCAGCCCTATTAGTGAGCCCAATTACAATAACTAACCCTAACTCATATCTGTACAATAATGTGTCTAAGATTAAATAAAATATATTTTTTTTAATTGACATTGTTGTACTTGTATTTTGACCTTATAGGTTCGTCTCCAGTTCTTCCTGTCCTGTAGAATCCGCCTCCACAACATTTCCATAACTTCTGGAAACTGCTCGTATGAAAAAGTACTTTGTGCAATTTCTTGCATTTGGTTTCCAGTTGGTCCCCAAGGGTCATCGTTGGTCGCTTCCCGAACTTTGACTTCAGTGTCAGTATAATTCATCACTAAATTGGCACTGCAATACGAACCGAAAATCAACTTTTTTTTTTCTGTGTGTAACAAATCTAAAATCTACAGAACATTTCTGCTTCTAGGAAACGTCATCCAAATTAAATATTCCTGGTATAACTTATTCTTGTTTATATACTAAATGTATGTAATGTAAAGTGCCACTGTGCAAAAATAAAGACATGATAAAATTATTATTCAGAAACAAAGTCTAGGTGGATATTGTTAAAACAAACTATTTCTTTATTTGAACACATTAATGAACTAATAACACACATGGTTCACAAATTTATGCAACTTAAATCTATAGCACTAACAAAATTTGTATTAGGGCAATGTGTGTTTAGTAACATAATCATACAGAAGTTATGTTTACTTGGTGAGTTACACCCATAATAGTTATGTTTATTTGGCAAGTTACACCCATAATAGTTATGTTTATTTGGCAAGTTACACCCCTCTACTGACTTCTACAGTAACAAAATTATCATCTATCACAAATACAGGAATATTTCAAATATAAATTCTCCCTCTTTTTTTTTTCTTCTCACCATCACAAGGCAGCTCTAAAAAAGAACTTTAAAGAAAATATCCATTTTCCCATTTACAAATAATGTATCTGACTAAAAATGTTCATAACTTCTCTGAACTAGTAGTATAATGTAATAATTTTATCTTAAACAGTGATCTTAGTAGCATGAGGCAAAAAAATATAAATACTGTATTAGTTTACTGAAATAATTCAATATGTAGAACTACTGTATTAATTTACTGAAATAATTCAATATGTAGAACTACTGTATTTGTTTATTAATTTACTGAAATAATTCAGTATGTAGAACTACTGTATTTGTTTATTAGTTTACTGAAATAATTCAGTACGTAGAACTACTGTATTTGTTTGTTAGTTTACTGAAATAATTCAATATGTAGAACTACTGTATTTGTTTGTTAGTTTACTGAAATAATTCAATATGTAGAACTACTGTATTTGTTTGTTAGTTTACTGAAATAATTCAGTACGTAGAACTACTGTATTTGTTTGTTAGTTTACTGAAATAATTCAATATGTAGAACTACTGTATTTGTTTATTAATTTACTGAAATAATTCAATATGTAGAACTACTGTATTTGTTTGTTAGTTTACTGAAATAATTCAATATGTAGAACTACTGTATTTGTTTATTAATTTACTGAAATAATTCAATATGTAGAACTACTGTATTTGTTTATTAGTTTACTGAAATAATTCAGTATGTAGAACTACTGTATTTGTTTATTAGTTTACTGAAATAATTCAGTATGTAGAACTACTGTATTTGTTTATTAATTTTGTGCTACCTAATGAATGTGCTTATTGAACACAAGTATAAAATTTCTTGATAAAAGAAGCTAAAATCAAAACACTGAAAAGACAAACATAAAAAAACAACAATAGGAAACAAGAAGAAGAAACTAAATGCTAAATGTCTTGAAAGTGACATCAATTAAAAATAAGTTACTCCAAGCTCAGCCTCTGTAAGGGTCATCACTGATCATATTGTGGGTCAGTCTAGAAGGGACAAATGCTTTTGATAATGTTCATCTGTGAAACACATTTTGGACTGGCCTTAACTTCGATCTACATCACTCGGTAGATTGTTAGATCTCAGACAATGTTTCCATCTAAGCAGGTTCATATCACAAAAAAAAAACTTTATTTTGTTTTGTCCCTAAAACTAACTAATATGCTATGTAACACTGAGTTGGTAAGATTCTGTAGATGAGTGTAATTATATTTTACAGATTTTTTAGTATGCTATGTAACACTGAGTTGGTAAGATTCTGTAGATGAGTGTAATTATATTTTACAGATTTTTTAGTATGCTATGTAACACTGAGTTGGTAAGATTCTGTAGATGAGTGTAATTACTTTTT